>NC_092572.1:24112488-24374988 GCF_037975245.1 Apostichopus japonicus
AAAAAAAAAGTCCCTTAAATTCCTAATCAGTGACTTTGATCATGTTTGTGTATTACTTCCAAAACAGTATCAGCATTAGAATGATTTGAAGCTATTATTTGGATCACCATCTTACACAAAATATTTAAAAGGATTTGCTGGTGGCCGAAGTTGATCGGTAGGCAAAAATTCTGAAAAGTTCTTCAATCCTTAGTTCAGAAACCACATGCTCATACAGTAGCTCATTTTGTACGTAGAGATATGAATTTTTTCAAAATTGGTGATATTTTGTAAATTAATGCATCTAGCAACAGAAGACTGGATGTCATCAGGGCACTCCAGCTGACAATGTCTTTGTTTTTCTTAATAATTCAATTCTTTATCCACAGAGGAAGAGAAATATTTCTTACATTTCTTACTAGGTACATTTTGGGAGGCAATTTTAAGTACAGAAAACTTTCACTGCTTAGTAAACATATCAAACTTGTATCGGGTTTCAAGGATAAATCAAAAAGATGGTAATAGACTACATATAGCTTTCGAAGAGCATTCACCCAGTTGACATCAATGACCCCCTACTGTGATCCAACTTCCAGTAGCTGAAGGTTTAGTCAGTCAAAATAGGTAACTTATTGGTTGCAAAATAGGTTCCATTCAATCAATCATATCTCCAGCTAGTAGCAAGATATTCAGCTGGGGTCTTCTCCAACCAGCCATGTGAAATATTTTTCTCCCCTCATTAAAAGTTTCATATTTTCTGTCACCTGAAATCGTTTTCAAAACTTAGGGGTTGTCCTAGAGAAATTGTTTTATATCATTTCCTATTTGTGTAGCAATGTAACTATTTAAAGCGCACATAATTGTTTCTACGTTTGCATGCGCACCAAGTAAATCAAAGTGGATGGAGCATGACTTGGTCATGAATAACCTGTACCTTCCAGTCTGTATAGCATTTACATGGAGCCCGGTCTTACTTACCCCGGCTCGGCCAGCCCCGAGGCAGTCCTTGACGCCATCTTTGTCGATGTCTTCCTCGCAGTTGACGGCAAATATTTCCGCGTTCGAATAATGCCTCCAGAGCTCATCTCCTGTGTTGCCATCCAATGCCAGCAAACCGCCAAAGCATGGCAACTGATTGTCATAGTAGATTTGACATAGCAGGTACTGGTCACCAAATAAGCCATATGCCACTGAATTGGTTCAAACAGAAATACAAGTTACATTTCGGGACATTTTGTTCAAAACAGATATATCCATCTTTTATTTATGTAATGTTATATGAACCTCATTGCTTAAACTGTTAGGTTAGTAACTTTAAGGCCCATGACCACGCATCTCCCATGAGGACTAAGCCTTGACCCACAAGACCCTCACCATTCAGAATCGATGCTCAGAGAGCTAGTTTGGACTTTGCAATGCCATTGATGTTATGAAATAATTTCTGGAGGGGCAAGTGCTGAAGACTATACAAATATATATTTCTGAAGTCTGAAAAAAGTTCCCCGGCCATCCAGCCAAAGATTTTTGCTGTCCAGGCCATCAAGTGAGGAAAACCAGTGTTGCTCTTAAAGCAAGATTTGGTTACCAAGGGTGGGTTACGTTGTTGTCCAAATTTGTCGCATTTTTGTGTCCCAGTTACATACATTTATCGATATATGGTTAAAACTTTTGCATTATCAAAGCTGATCAAAGTATTTAATTAATAAAGCTAATGATGTCCTACACCATGATTAATTCTATGTGCTCTGCTTGTTATGCTATGTACCTTAATCGACTCTACTGTAAATATATACAATACAAATTACAAACACCTGTTTGAAATGGTTTTCCATAATAAAATTTGGTAAGTTTGCAATTCAACGCTTGATGCCATAATATGGGGTCCGAAAATTTGCACCATATTTAAAACGAAGAAGACAAAATGACCTAATTATTAATACTAAAGATGCATGCAAAACCAAACACTTAATATTCAGATTTACATCTTGTAAATCCGACTATATTTAAATGATGTTCTGATCCATTTGGGTTGGATTAAATACGATGAACATTGATAAAGTTATCTAAGCAATTGATTGACTACCACCGTATGTGAACAGTCGTTTCCAAGCAGCTCTTACTTGTGCCAAATCCAAGGATAGCATCCAGGATTCCATCCCGATTTACGTCCATCATTCTAACAGCCGTCTCTGTGGTGAGAGTAGGGAAATTCTTCATCCAGACCAACTCAACGTCGAACCCTGAGCAGGGTACGAGCTCCTCCTCCTCGTCGATCCTTGTGCCTCCTGGAAGGATCCTCTCTGGTCCCTCCTGGGCCAATGACTGCAGGGCATCGGCGATTACTTTGATCAGGACGAACACGAATAGAGAGACAGAGATGAGACCTAAGAGCAAATAGAATAACTTGAGAAGGCATCTCTTTCTCCGGTAGTATATCGCAGTCTTGGGACCCGGGTGCCGCACCTGGATCTTGGCCTTCTTGGACTTCCTGCTGGACATCAGCGGTTTGGTAGAGCTTTCTGTCATACCTCCCTCTCCGTCGTCGGAAGAATGCTGCTCGTCCAAGTAGACGTCATCGTAAGGCGATGGTCCCTTGGACATCTTAGAAACAGTATGGTGGAATATTATGCACTAGTTAAAAGATGGCAAGATCATGGGCTGAGTGATAGGGCTGTTGCTGTTGAGGAAGGGAATATATACAATCGACTTCCTATAGGACCTCAGATGAGACTAGCCGTCCAGGGACATTTTCTGCGACTTGTTCACAAGTTCATGTACGAAGGAGAGGAGTCCAATTCTTTTGTTGATAATCTACTACACAGGATTGGCATAACCATCTCACCAGCTGTCATAAAGAACACTCTGAAATATCCGGACGGTGATCGACTGATCGAGTGAAGTAGACACGATGAGACTATTTTGCATTGATTCTGAAAAGTAATCAAACAGTAAGGTACATCGATGTAACAAATAAAGATAACAGATGATTCACATACCGTTTAACTACACAGGCATAGCGTGCAATAAGAGGAATCCAAAAATACGATACATTAATTTCCCAGAAAAATATGATTAAATCTAATCGAAAAGTGTGCAAAATTTATTATGTACAATTAGGTTGAGAGATTGCTGGCTATAACAATTTTTTCTTGCGCTCTGCTCAGCACATTGTCACTCACACAGCTGAAATGTAGTTGAATCTTACTTGAAAGCTCTTCTCTGCCACTTGCTAAGTTGCATCAAAATAAAAATAATTCTTGGGTTATAACGCAAGGTACTGTAAGTGGCTTCTGACCCGGGGCATAGCTTGAGCACTATATATAGACGGGGGGGGGGGGGGAGGCCTAGGGAGGTGAAGTGTAGTGCCATGTTTTGCTGACTTAAAACGAAGAAAATACCGACAGAGAGTGTTTATAAACAAATTGCAAGTTCAACAGCATGAGGTCCAGTTGGCAGGGGTCTGCTGAAGCCTTAAGGTCCCCTAGTTGGGATTCTGGCCCATTGAAAATGCCAAGGGCTATGGTATTTTAGTGCATAAATGGAGTTAAACTTCGACTTGTACTATGGCAAATGAGTTGTAATGAAAATAGAGAGTTGTCTAGTACAGTCTACATATGTATTCCAAACTCCTCTCCTCCCTGCACACCCCCCCCCCCCTCCCCTTCTTTCATCTTTCTTTTGTCTTTCTCTCTCTCCCTGTCTCCAGTGGCGTACCTAGAATAGTTGGCCCCCGAGACACATCTTTCCTTTGTCACCCTGCCTTTGCTGTCCTGGGATGGGGGAATTTTATTTTAAGGATTGAACTGATTATGAACTCTCATTCTTTAGTGTATGTTTCTTAATTTTCTTTTCTATTATTTGTTCATAATATTAATTTTTTAGCATGTTTAAATGGAGTGTGAAATGTTTAGGGCAGTGCTTGGTGTAAGGATTTAATTTTGCAGTATATGCCTTCTTAGGGCACTGACATACATTTGCAGCCAACGAAAAAAGAAATCCATGGCTGGAACAACTTGTTTTTCAAGTAACTGAGAGTCCTACGATCAACAGTTAATGATAATGATGGTTTGTATGTGATATGATATGAAAGCATGCAATGAATTGGGTTCCTATTATGTTACTTGATTGAATGAATTTTAACTTGTAATTTAACTTGTTATCTTCCATGGTTACTACATTCCCACTCTGTTTCTGAACATATAGGCTAGAGCCAGATAGATAACATTGAAATTATTCTGGCAGTTTGGGAGATCAGTAGGGCCCATGCCTGTTGACTAGCAGTACTTAGCACTGATCGCAGTGCGGTGTACAGCCCTAGCCTTAGATTATGTCAGGTGACACAGCCAATCCTAGCTACCTGCCTAGGTCTTCCTTCTCTTTGTCGTGTACAGCAAGTTAGACCTAATCCTACATGAACTTGATTTTGGGAAAGGCCTAAAGTTAGGCCTAGCCTTGCTAACCAGGCTCTAGGCTAGGTGTGACAATTTAGCCTAGCCTACTATAAATAGAAGTAGAAACTGAACATTTACCTTAACCCAGTATTATTATTGCTAGTGTTACTAGTATTAGGCCTATGGAGGACTGTTTTATCTGCTTAGTACTATTAGGAGTAGAAACTGAACAGTTACCTCAAAACAGTATTATTGCTAGTGTTAATACTAGTATTAGGCCTATGGAGGACTGTTTTATTTGGTTTAGACTAGAGTATACTCACTGACCCGTTGCAGCTTTGCGAAGTAGGCCTGGAGTAACGTGATGATATTCAGTCAATGAGCTGCGTCGCTAGAAACTCCGAGGTGTTCCTGGAAAGTTGATTTCATTATACATTATGACTAGATTATATACCTCATATTTTCTCTGATTATAAACACTAATTTGGTGTACCGCTTTTCTACCAAGACTACAAATAACAGACCGGTATAACCATTACCCTACACAGTGACAGTTTGTTTATATCGCTGCATAGCTTATGAAAGGAAATCTGTGTACATCAAAGATTGTTCACAGGAAGAAGAGAAATGTATTGAAGGAGACGGTCACTACGTGATGTCAGGTTTTTCGGTCAATGAGCCCTCACTTGATTGATACATTGTGCAAGATAAAAGAAAGATTAATGAACATGATTTTTAGTGAGCCTTTTTATTCTTGAGTCGGGGGGGGGGGCGGGAGAGGGGAACTTTATCAAATTAGTCCAGGCAAGACAAGTTACCTCTCGCTTGAAAAAAACCTGTCGAAAGATTTTGCTTATGTATAGATTAAACATGTAATTTACTAAAGAAAAAAAAAACTTCGTTTATCTTTCCTTCATTGTAAACTGTAGAACTGGCGAAGGTCTTACGAGGGAGTTGTTATGGAACTTACCCCACCTTGAAAATGATGGCGTACTTTCATGTGATATTCCAGACTGCTTCTTCCTCGTTTTGATAGGATATCAGTATTTTCTTCTCTATACCCGTGTATAATCTTTGGTGCATATGTATTTGACATTTCGATGGGAGGCGCTTGAGCAGACGTCGACAAAGTCACGTAGTAATTTCAGGTTTGGCTAGTACATGCGGACTAAAAGTTAATTTAAAATAAAACAAAAACTGTTGGCAAACTGCTAATCCACTAAAGAGCCTGTCTCAGAATATTCATGCCTCTGGAGTAAATCCTGCTAGGATCGAAAAGTCAGGCCCACTTACTTTTACACAAAAGTTAATTTGTTATAGAAATCCGTAATTACTTGACTGCATTTTCCCGGCACAATTGAATGCCATCTAAAAAGATTGGCGAAGTTGCCCTTTTGAAGAAATACATGTCTCTCAGTGTTTCTCGTTATATATTTTTTCTTTGCCTTCTTTTTTGGAGACTGTTTTTTTTTCAAGAAATATATGTTTGATTGGCTGTATATTCAAGTAAAGTAGATAACCAAATGTTGTTTACGTAAAATTATACTTTGGCATCTCTGTTGTATTCAAGATTTATGGACTTGTCTTCTTTTTCGAGAAAGATGTTTAATTGTTTGCCTGTTTTGGGTTTTTTTTTCCTCCTAGAAATATAATTTGGAGCCTTGATAGTGCTCAAAATATATATTTCTCGAAACAAACCCTGACAAGCCAAAATGTATATCTCAGAAAAATCAAAGACGTCAAAATTATATAGTTTATATAGTGGCTATATGAAAAAGACAGAAATACAAATTTCGTGTAAATGGATCTAACGGGCCTCCGTAGATTACTACCTTACACTTGAACGCGGAAACGGAAATGAAAGAATGGACGACAGCAAAGACGGACCGCTATGTTGCTGCGAATATATCAATCATAATGGAGAATCTAGTCATATCTTGGCGATATGTTGTGATTGCGAGGACCTTGATGGCGCTTGCGATAGGTATGTAAAATATCTGTAATTGTTTTCAAATGCTAATGGATAGAAGGAAGATCAATTTTGTGGTTGACATGTTATTAAACCAATGCCTAGGCTACAGCATTATATGGGCCTGGTTACGCGAAATAAACTTCGGACTAGGGCATAGCGGAATTAGTAAACCGTACAATACGCCCAATGTTAGGGATAACTTGCGTTCGGATCCATCATTACTCGCCGGACTTGTGAACGTGTATTTTTATTTAAATTTGCTTTTAGAAACTATTAGCTGAAGACCAGGGTTTACACATTTCTTGTGGTTTTTTCTTGTTACAGTCTTTTAAAAGGTGAGGCCATCGGAGATGAGACAGTGAATCTGATATCAGAAGATGTGCTTGACAGAATACGGATCCCAAATCCATTTGGTGGTGGAGCCAAACGAATTGACCACATCCTCGATCTCACCATATTTCCTCCTATTTTGTGTCTTCCATTGGGTATTTATGTATCAGCTCTCAATCCAGTCCTGACGCTAATTGTCTGCTTCGTGGTCGCACCTCTCTCTATTTATTGGTATTATCGTAAGGTCTTGAAGCACAGGAAGCGGACCCAGTTTTTCATGAGTTGGGCCTTGACGTCCTTCGCTTCCATGTACACCCTGATGGTTTTGGTAATATACCCAGAGGATGTCATTTCGCAGCCCGAGTTTGCTGCCATGACTCTACTATTTGTATTCTTTCATGTTTGCTTCTTCAACACTAAGAGAGGTGCTGGCTCTGTGACCTATGACCCCCCTTCCAATGGCATAAAATCTAAACCTAAACAGCCATCCAGAAAGCGGAATCATGTAAATTTGGATAGCCAATTGCAGGAACCAAGTTTCTGTCAAGATCACCATGAAGCCGTGTCCATTACTGAAGGCGATCAACCCCATTCCACTGAAAACTGGTGCCAGGTCTGCCAGATTCCACGACCTCCCAGGGCCGGTCACTGTCGCATCTGTTCAAGATGCTTTCCCCGGCTTGACCATCACTGTGTGTGGTAAGCTTACTACATAATTTTGTACCTTGTAGTTTCTGTAACTTGTCACATGGGTCAGCCTCTCAAAGAAGATCCTGCTTTTATACACATAGTTATACCTTGACAGGGTATTAAAATGGGAAGGGGGGAGGGGGTGGGGAGGGTGAAGGATCAAAATGTCAGACCCACCAATTTAACACATAGGGATACCTTGACTGGGTTTTGGCAAATAGTATTAAAAGGGGCAAATGGAAGGGAGAATGAACTGTGTTACAATTCAAAAGTTTAAGAATGTATGTGATAAAGGTATTCTTTCGTATTTACAGAAAACAGAATAATGAAATTATATTGTATCAGTCTTAGAAATTGAGACACCTAATATCAGCTTACACATGTGCAACATAGTCCCGTAACACCATTAGTATCTGCATAGATGACATGATCTAAGAATCAATACCCTACTAATACTTAAGAGCTTACGTGGTAATGCCGGTGGCATTTAACTTGCTCTTTAGTCATTCATCTGCTCTCACCCTAGCTGCACTTCATATAGTATAAATTTTGCTTCATTTTTGGCTTGCTATATAGCAGTAAAGTTTAAAATATAAGTAAAGATATATACAAATTGCGAGAAGTTTTATGATTTAGTCAAGAAAATTCTGCTTTGAAGCTAGATATATTTGATATGGCAGTTGATTTGTTATGGAAATATTTTGAGAAAGTGAAATTTCTACAGTATGCTCGCACAAAGTTTGCACAGAATAGGCTTGAATTAGATCTTCATAGTGAAAGAGCATTCAAGTACCATACAGGTTTTTGGACATTGGGTGCTGATATTCCTTTCGAAGAGATGCAGATATCTTTTGATATATAGTTTAAAGCCTTAGCTAAATATAGGTCGGTCTGAATGTTTCTCATGTATTTTTAGTTGTTAACTAAACCTCCAGCTATGTATTAGAACATAGATGTATCCATTGTAATCTTGCGATTCTTTTTCCTTTCTTTTTGTCAGGCTCGACTGTTGTATCGGTAGAGAAAACCATCGCTCTTTCATCTTATGTCTGCTGGTCTTTATTCTGGGGTGTCTCTGGGGTTCATTGAGAGTCATTGTCATCTTGTTTGGAGGCGATGAAGAGGAATTCCTACCAATGTGTCTTGAGGTCTATGCCTCTAGAACGTGAGCAAATTTGATTTAACAAAACAAGCGCTAAGTACTATGAAACTACTGAAGTACTATGAAACAACTGATGAAATGACTGTGCTTTTTAAAGAACCTTTAGAAGGGAGGTGCGATGCCAGATTGAATCATAAACCCAGTGCTTTATCCATTGACCAGATTGGGTGGTGGACATTCAAACTGTGTTTCAAACTTACATTTAAAGAGCTGGTCTGTAGGAAACGTCATTTCATTCATACCACTGTTTCAAACTGCTATTTAAAAGAGTAGGACTTGGCAATTCAAATATTTTTACATTCTGCAGTCTCTGAGAGTCTCTGGTTGCCCCAGAAAATATTCAAAATTATAGACAAAAATGGTGCATTCTGAGGAGGCATATTCAGACTATAAATTAAGTCTTGATATATTTATTAGGTTTATATACATAAGGTTGTGGTAATTACTACTTTTGAAGTTTTTCTCTGAGGTTAGAAAGAGGGTTTTCAATCACACCCTTCCTGGATCCATGCCTGCATCTAATAATACTGGATGGTTATAACAAGTGGTCGGATATATAACATCTCTAACCCATTTCCAATTATTCTCTCGATATCGATATATTTGATATCTCCGGAATGGTTTGTACGTTCCTCTGGTCATCATAAGTCTTACAGACACAGAGAGATTGTTGATTTTCCAAAGATTGGTACAGTATATAATTCTTCTTTCTGTTTTTATTTCATTTTGTGTTTCTCTCTCTCTCTCTGTAGGTCTGCGATTGTGTTTGTGTCGTCCCTGTACGTTCTCGGATCGGGCATCTCTGTCACGTCACTTCTTCTTCACCAGGTCTGGTTAATCTCCCACAATTGGACTTTCAGAGAGCGGAGGCTAGCAAAAGTCACCAATTCTGAATCGCGGCTCAGTGAATTGGATAAAGGTTTCTTCAAAAACTGGCAAAATTTCCTATTTGGAAATTTAGAGTAGTCAGTCTTTGATAGAGGGATGGGGGGAGGAAGGAGAAGGGGAAGGTAAATACACTTTTTATGTTTTTTTTGGGGGGGTGGGGGAAATTTTGTTGGGTTGAATAATGGCCTTGCCATGTGAATAATCAAGCAGGTCTGGCAAAACCCACAACAGAAATTACCTCACTTATAGAATAGCTTTTCCATTATATCAGCCACTTTGGGTATGTCTGTTTTAATATTCATCATATGAGTGCCTATTCAAATTGAGTCCCTTGTTCAGTATCTGATGCCTATATATTGGACACATTCTTTTGCCCTCGCCAATTTACTGGGCCCACCATGTCTCATATCCTTAATGACTGTTATCATACACTTTCATGTTACACTTTTTCTTCTTTTGCCCATAGGCCCCATACTCATTTATCAGACACTCTTTTCCCCATACCCAATTATCAGTCACTTCCCCATTCCCATTTTTCAGATACTAACTCTTTCCGATCCCATACCCTGTTCTCAAACACTCCATTTTGTGGGGTGGGGAGGTGGAAGATGTTGATCAGTGGGTGTTGTGAGAAGAGAGGCACTAGTATTCAATTTGTTTTCTTTTTCAAAACTTGCAGGCTTTTAACCGTGCAAATAAATATTAAGGGATGTCTTGTGTGTAACCATATTATGTATATATTTGGAAATACCATAATATTTGTGTATCTTTGCAGATCAAAAATTGATTGATGATGGTCTTGCATACATTGTAAATGTTCACAAGGTTTGTATTATTCAATGCATGGCAGACCCAACATGGTTAACTGTGGTCTTTCCCTCCTTTTACAAACATAAGCTGCATATTATGCAACTGGTGGTATGCATACCATGCAGTTATGCTGGTCTTGCATACATTGTGAATGCTCACAAGGTTTGTATTATTCAATGCATGGCAGACCCAACATGGTTTACTGTGGTCTTTCCCTCCTTTTACAAACATAAGCTGCATATTATGCAACTACATGGCGGTATGCATACCATGCAGTTATGCTGGTCTTGCATACATTTTAAATACTCACTAGGTTTGTATTATTCAATGCATGGCAGACCCAACATGGTTTACTGTGGTCTTTCCCTCCTTTTACAAACATAAGCTGCATATTATGCAACTACATGGTGGTATGCATACCATGCAGTTATGCTGGTCTTGCATACATTGTGAATGCTCACACTTTTTTTATTATGCAAATGAAGTATGCAGACCTTATTCACTTTGTTTATGATGGACTTGCATGCATGCGTATCTTGGTATGTATACAGTACCATACAGACCTGAAATCCAATTATCCTTTTAAATGCCTTTAAGGACATTCATGTGTATAAACTAACCATAGCGGTCTTACATGAGGATGGTCACAGGTTCAAAGTCAGTGATATAAATTACACCATACAGACCTGAAATCCAATAATCCTTTTTTTAAATGCCTTTAAGTACATTCATACACATTAGCTACCTATATCAGTCTTATATGTGGAAGGTTCTATATATAACAAATCTATAATGTTTGTCATGTGTTCAGCACATGTCATGCAGACCTAACACATACTTTTACCATATTATCTTTTGTTTTGTAGTTTTCTTCTAAGCAATCTAAGTGTACAGTATAGAGACACATGTAAACCCTTTGTTCACTGCAATCCAACTTTTGTCTTTATGAAATATTGTCAAGTGTGCACCTCTCAAAGCTGTTTGGATTTGCCCATTCCGAAGGGGTTCTTCAAAAGTATCCTTCAACCGTTTGGAATGTGTGACTGTCAAATTTCACAAACAGTTCCTCATGAAAAACCTTCCAAGTTGCTCTGACTGCTATTAACGTTAGGATTTATGTGTCAGTGGCGGACCTAGGGGTATTGGTCACATTTGGCCAGCACCTATATTGGCAGAAATATGTCATATTATGATACCTAAAATATACATAAACTAAAGACCGCTGTTAGAGCATTTTGTCAGAAAATTACACCAACAAAATGTGACAAATGTCAATAGGTAGATGAGAGTGCAATAAAAAGTCTATAATCGCGAATAAGTAAAAAGTGGTAAAATGAATGCTGAAAAGGGCGCCAGCAGTCCATTTGAGTCCGTCCGGGGGGGGGGGGGCATCCGCCCCCTTGACTGTACGGACGCTCCGCCACTGATATTTGTGTGTCTGTTGTGAATGCAGCTGGTGATTCACATAACTTAGGAGTCCGACTTGTGACAACTTTGTTCTCCTTGTCACCAATGTGTGACATTGTCGGAGTAATTATATAAAGTATTAAAGTAACAGGAACGTATTACATAATTACTGGCCTGCAGTTGTTATGTCATATCATTGAAGTTTGTGATATCACACAAGTTTGTGATCAATGTAATTGTGGCCTGGAAATACAGTAACTATTGATGTTTGTGAGATCACCACTGGTGGTTTATTGGAACTATTTTGCTACGATTTTCTTCGTTTCCATAAGTTAATATTAGTGGATTATTAGCTGAAATCTATGTATATGTCGATAATTATTAAGTGTGAAATGTTGGTATTATGTAAGAAATATTGTCAATGTTGTGGAATGACCTATTGGCTATCGTGGTGTGTGTGTGTGATACATTTTATTTTTTATTTGCAACCACAAAGTATTTTACTCAGCATAACTATACCGCATCATTTATTTCTATTTTTTTCTTTCAATTGAGACGTGACAGATTGTCTTTCAAAATCATACATGCAAAAAGCGGTGTCTTTCTGCTTGTCTGAAGTCGTCCTCGTAATGTTGATTATAAAGCAGTGTACGTGTATTAACATGAAGCCCCTAGTGCACCAAGGAGCTGATGGCATCATTAATTTAGCCTAAATTAAATGGTCGTGCCAAGTTAGAATTGCTGATGGGCCAGCCATTCCATGTCATAATGGAACTTTTATTTTATTAGTAATCAGATGTCTGAGCTTTGCAATTTCAGAGTTTTTGAAGTGTTATGCAGTCATGAAGATAAAAATGAAAATAAAATGTGATAGTGGTACTGCTGTGTTATTTTTATCATTTAATTACAAATAGCTTTAATAGTCATTTCCCTCTAGTAGCAAACCTCAATTGCAATGAACAACATTGATATGAATCGTGCTGCATCCAGTGATAATACCTCAATCAGTCTTAACAGAAATTCAAGTACCTCAACAAACGCGAAAATACCTCAACCAGCCTCAACAGATGTGAAAATACCTCAATCAGCCTCAACAGATGTGAAAATACCTCAATCAGCCTCAACAGATATGAATATACCTCAATAAACCTCGACAGATGTGAAAATAACTTGATCAGCCTCAACAGATATGAAAGTACCTCAATCAGCCTCAACAGATGTGAAAATACCTCAATCAGCCTCAACAGATGTGAAAATACCTCAATCAGCCTCAACAGATATGAATATACCTCAATAAACCTCGACAGATGTGAAAATAACTTGATCAGCCTCAACAGATATGAAAGTACCTCAATCAGCCTGAACAGATGTGAAAATACCTCAATCAGCCTCAACAGATATGAAGGTACCTCAATCAGCCTGAACAGATGTGAAAATACCTCAATCAGCCTCAACAGATGTCAATGTACCTCAATCAGTCTCAACAGATGTGAAGGTACCTCAATAAGACTCAACAGATGTGAAAATACCTTAATCAGCCTCAACAGCTGTGACAATACCTCAATCAGCCTCAACAGATATGAATATACCTCAATAAACCTCGACAGATGTGAAAATAACTTACCTCAATCAGCCTCAACAGATGTGAAAATACCTCAATCAGCCTCAACAGATATGAAGGTACCTCAATCAGCCTGAACAGATGTGAAAATACCTCAATCAGCCTCAACAGTTGTGGAAATACCTCAATCAGCCTAAACAGATGTGAATATACCTCAATCAGCCTCAACAGCTGTGAAAATACCTCAATCAGCCTGAACAGATGTGAATATACCTCAATCAGCCTCAACAGCTGTGAAAATACCTCAATCAGTCTCAACAGATGAAAATACCTCAACCAGCCTCAACAGATGTGAATATACCTCAAGAAGCCTCGACATATGTGGAAATAACTCGATCAGCCTCAACAGATGTGACTATACCTCAAGAAGCCTCGACATATGTGGAAATAACTCGATCAGCCTCAGCAGATGTGACTATACCTCAAGAAGCCTCGACATATGTGGAAATAACTTGATCAGCCTCAGCAGATGTGAAAGTACCTCAAGAAGCCTCGACATGTGTGGAAATAACTCGATCAGCCTCAGCAGATGTGAAAGTACCTCAACCAGCCTCGACAGATGTGAAAGTACCTCGACCAGCCTCAACAGATGTGAAAGTACCTCGACCAGCCTCAACAGATGTGAAAGTACCTCCACCAGCCTCGACAGTTGTGAAAGTACCTCGACCAGCCTCAACAGATGTGAAAGTACCTCAACCAGCCTCGACAGATGTGAAAGTACCTCGACCAGCCTCAACAGATGTGAAAGTACCTCGACCAGCCTCGACAGATGTGAAAGTACCTCGACCAGCCTCGACAGATGTGAAAGTACCTCGACCAGCCTCGACAGATGTGAAAGTACCTCGACCAGCCTCCATCGGCCTCAACAGATGTGAAATACCTCCATAGAAATGAAAATATCTCGATCAGTCTCAACAGATGTGAAAATACCTGAAGATTCAATTTTTTTTTTGAACCGTCTCGTTTGGAAGAAGTTCAATGAATTGCATAATCTTTGCCCCTATGCCCCAGGGATGTGCCCAGGATTTCCTGAGCGCCGGGTAAACTGATCGCCGTCCAGGGGAAGGTGCTCAGATTCCAAATGGCACTTGTGTAGCTTTTTAAGCACATACACAAGTAGGCCTACTAGTTTTGCTAACAATTTACACTTTTTAATTTTTTTTTAGTGAAATATATTACATACCTGGTAAAAGTTATTAGTTTGTTTCAAAGAGATTTTACAAGGGACCGATTGAGAGCCATCAGTAATGTTTCTCGCATGCGTTGCTGATGCATTATTAGTCTGTATGATTTGGCATAGGCTAGGCCCAATTTATGTTAAATATATTGTTAGGAATGTCGGGATTTTAGATAAAAATAGTGCTGGGCGGGATTCACGATTTTAAGACAGTGCTGGGCGGTAATTTTTAGTACTGGGCGAGGCCGCCCAGCGTGGGCACATCCCTTTGTCCCCCTAAGCATGTCCCACCTTGGATTGCTGGCAACGACAAAACTCAGTTCAACATGAAATGCAAAGTGAAGGAACAGACATTTTATTTGATCTGAAGAAAGGAGGACATGTTATGAATTGGAGGAGACTAAGTTGAGGTGTTCTACCTTTGGTGGGGGGGGGGGGGAGGGGAACAAAGATTTGGAAGGGTACATAGCTGCAATTGGTATAAAAAGCACTCTCAATTTAAAACTGCTCAAACTGGAGTAGGTCCATGCATAAATCACCTCTGAAAAATAGGCTTCCCTGTGTTTCCTCATGAGGGTCAAATCTTATTGTCTGGCATATTCCCTGCTTGCTAACTCTGTGAACGTTTAGTTAACTTATTCAGAGGTTCCAACATATACCCATGGAAATTTCCTTCTCCTCTCCACATATAATGGAACAATGTTTATTTAATTCGATTCTTGACGAAAATGAGGTCAAAACTTCCAAAGAGTTAAATAAAAAATCCTTTCATTTATTTCTATACATTTCACAAAAGTTCACAAATTCATGCAAATACTATCCATCATTTCATTATGGACATAATTCATGGAAGAAAAACCTAGTAAAAAAAAACTCTTCAGGACAGAAAATTATAAAAGGAATACAGAGAGTAAAGCATTCTCAGTTCCAAAGTTACCAGAGTTGAGTACTATAGACCACCACCTACATCTAGTTAATTACATCAGTTTATCAGCCACTATCTTTGTCCACTACTAGTGTATAACCACTGATAACACCACGTGAGTATAACCTTATATTGGTGTATATAACCACTAGTATTTCGACATATGTCCACTTCGAGTGTAAAACCACTAGTATGACAAAATGAGTATAAACCGCCCTGGTAGTGTGCTACCACTAGTATGTCCACATACATATGATCACTGCTAGAGAAAACCAATTAGTATGTCCACATGAGTATATGATCACTGCTAGTGTAAACCAACTAGTATGTCCACATAAATATGATCACTGCTAGTGTAAACCAACTAGAATGTCCACATTCATGAATATGATCACTGCTAGTGTAAACCAACTAGAATGTCCACATAGGTATATGACCCCTACATGTTAATAACTACTAGTATGTCCACATGAGTAAACCCCCTATTTGTGTATATCCCTATATAACCACAATTATGTCCACATTCATGAATATGATCACTACTGATGTATTCCCCACACATAAGATGGCATGAATGTAACGTTTCTTAGTGTATAACCTACTAGTATGTCCACATGAATATAACCGTTATTAGTGTATACCATAATTGCCACAGACTGATTGTTTCTATAGCCACTACTAGTGTATAACCACTAGTACTATATAACCACTGGTAAAACCACGTTAGTTGACGTCATACCTGTTTGCTTCAAGTTCACTAACAGTACAAACTGACAATTTCAACTATCAGTATCTCGGGAACGCCATGTAGGAATTAGATGCAAATTCACCAGGATGATGCTTAGAATGTGTTCATCTTCCATCTGTGAAAAATGTTCCTCTAAGCTACCCTTTTAACATTATCCATCCAACAGTAAAACCATGTTGCATCGTATTTAGTTTTAGACTGGTGCTAGAAGATGGTTGATCAACTGAGTTGTAGGATTAGTAAGATGGCAAGCTGTTTGAATCATTAAAACATTAGAAATTATCATTGAAAGACCAACCAATGAGTGTTAAGTGTGATACGAGTATGATGGTTTTGGCTTTATAGTTAGTACATCAATAACAATACCACTAAAATAATTGCATATAAAGGAGCTCCAAGGAGCAATCCAATCCCCCCTCCCCTTCACTCTACACCTCTTGGACAACTTTGCTAATATATTGACATGGAAGCTAGTTTTGGGTAGGTTTCACAAAATAGATAAATGATTCTTTAAATTCGAAATTAATAACAAAAGAAAACACCAACTTGAACTCCAATCATTTTTTTTAACGAGGACACAAAACCCAACCATCATAATTGGTTTACATGACAAAAGTCATTGTGAAGAACAATTTCCTCAAACAGTTATAATATAAAATATCTTGTTAAATATCTTGTTCTGTTTTGGAGGTACCTTAGTTGATAAAGGTTGTGTCTTTGAAGCTGTCATTTTGCAAACCTGTGATGTCATAAAGCTACTAGGATCTTAACCCTTTTACTTTCTCTTGGTTTTTCTATTCATCTTTTCAATATAGAATGTGAACTGTGTTGACCCTGAAATCACCAGTTTATATTACGAGGTTCCATATTTTAGACTCAATCATCATCATCACAGAAGATGAACATTGTCATAAAACCCTCAAAGAAGAGAAATAATTGAAGTGCATGTGGCTCAATGATGTCATATTTTGACTTGATCAAGTCCTCTGCCTTGTGTTACAATTGTGAACAAACGATAAATGTGCGATATCACCCAAATGGAATAAGATATTTGAAGGCTGTTTGGAGTTGCTCATGGCAGTTGTCTCGATCACACAGACCCAAAAAAAAGATGGTTGGGTTTGTGTCAATGGTTGCTCAATACTGTTATTTCAATTCAGAATACCAGAATATTGTATATATTTTTTTGCACACCAAGCAGATACCACAGTTGATGAGACTGGATGAGGTAGATATAATTATAGATAAGTGTATCCTTGCAGACCATACAGTGCCATGGAGTACCAGAGCAAGGCAACACAAGTACAATTGATGGAGAAGTGGTTGGTAGATCTACAATTGAGATGAGACAGACTGATCCCATACACATCACTTAACTGAGCCCTATGTGTATTTGTGCACTTGGTTTGCATTCAGACCAAGGACTTTTCATGTCATTTGAAAAGAATCACTCAGAAGACTCATGTTGTTAAGGGGTGTTGTTAAGGTTAGGGTACTGGAATTCCAACAAAGCAAACACAATGGGGTCCTCACATGGAATGTGTGTGTATGCTTGTGTGCACTTGTTTTGTATTCTGACTGAGGAAGTGAACAAAGGAATTCTGAGTCCTCAGACATCATTTCAATATATTAGAGACATCCTCATTAAACTTCTATTGCTCCGGGGTATTGTTAAGGTTAGGATATGTGGATTTGAACAATGGATAAACAATGGAGTCCTTGGTCTGAATGTAAAACACACCTACACTAGCAGCTCTACTGTTTGGGTGATTATAATCCTAAACAGGTAGAAACAGTACTTATCATCAGAAGGAAATAGGTACCTTGGATGCCTGGCACACCCATCTTTCGCCTCCCTCCCCAAACAAGTGATTGATATTGGGAAGAAATGTGTTCAATATTGGTAGAACAAGTTAAAAACAAAAATCTCAAGCACAATGGATAAATCAATACAATCAGAGCACCAACTGGAACAAAAACCAAACATATAAGATAAAGGAAAGTATTCCCAAAAAAAAGAACAAAAAAAAAAGAAAAGAAAAAAGAATATTTCTGATAAGTTGACAAATCCTAGACATACCTCAGATATTCATTTCAAACTTGCACATGAACTTTTGCATATTTTCAAAATTATAAAATATATGACTTAATAATATTATACATTTCATGCATTGTGTATAAATTTGTCGTACAATGATCGCTTATTCTCATAACGCCTCTATGCTTGCATACTATAACAATTAAAAGCAGTGAGGATGATATTTTACAAAGAATTATTTTTCATATCTGATGGTTCCAGAAGTCCAATTTTGTTCCCTATTTTACAATTAAAATTACATACATACATACAACAGTACTGTACACCACAAGGTTGATCAAATGACCTCTTGCACCCTTCTCACCACCTGTACCCCCCCCCTCCCCCCATCTCACCACATTCAATTTCAATTCAACTACATTTGCTAGCAACAGAACATGGTATCAAACATTAGCATAATCATGACATAGAGATAGGCCACTGGACCGACTGGACCCTTGTGGACATTTCTCATCCATTTTGGACATTTAAGGCTCTGGTAGACTAGATTGGACCTAGAGACATCTTTGATACACCATCACCCTCCTCGACCCTGGCCAACCACCCCTGCAAAAAAAAAACAGTCTAGGTTAACACTATTATCACCACTGAGTTGTGTGCATGCTAATAATAGTTTCCATGGTAATTTGTTACCACTTAAAAGTCAATTAAAAAACAATGACGGTCATACCTGCCATTATAAGCACAAAACTTAAAAATAAATACTTCAAATAAATCTAAAGATTTTGGGCCTGCCAGAATCCAAATACAACAAACCTTGTCTATTAGGAGTAGATTAAAGTATTAATTTTCAAGTTTTACCAATAATTCTTGAGATTTTTTCTCTGGCATTTTGAATCAAAGTTTATTCTAGATTGCAGGTTTAATTGACACTACTTTGGTACAAGTACCTGGTATTGCTAACAAAATGGAATCGTTCAATTCTTGAATATTAACTATTTCTTAAAATGAAAATACCTACGTTTGTGTCTTCAAAATATCTTTATCAAATTTCTATAATTATTGCAATAAACTGTCTATAACTTTGGTAACATTTTTACAAGCATAGCCTGCACCAAAATACAAACTAGAGACTGCACTTTTGAATATATTATGTTTGAGATTCTATCTGGCAACACTGACACTGTGATACAGATAGACTCAAGTGGCTTGCTAACATTTTTCTTGGCTTCCCAAAAGTTAAGATCAAGTTAACAGAGGGTGGTCAAAAATATGTGAAATACAAATGAATCATGATTTTATGACAAATTAATTGCTCTTTAGCCAAACATTCCAAAATAATTCGCGTTTTAAGGAAATCATCAAACATGATATTGTAATATAATTCGAAAAATTGTAATAATAACTTTGCCCCTTGGATACAAAGTGATGATTTGAGTTGGTTACATAAGAATATATTCTGTACTGGCAAACCCACAAAGTCATCATTAGGAATCCGTAAGCTTTGAAACTTTGAACTGGACCAATCTGCTCCACCATTACTTTGAAGAATTTGTTTTTCCATGATCTTGGTACAAAAATAATAAATCTTTAATACCAAGAATTGAAAGTGAGGAAAATGAGTTAACAATACAATATAATATCATATCAAATGAACATAAACATATATAGTGTTTATAATAACTAAAGGAAACTGCCCCCCCAAAAAAAACCCCCAAAAAACAACAACAACAACACTACAAAATAGTAGGTTCAATCACTCGCAAGATAAAAGCAAACCATGTAACCATATCTGATTTCCATCTAACTGAGAGAATCCAATTACTTTGTCAAATCTTCTTCTATTTACTAGTTAAATACACACACACTCATGTGAACATAACATACCTCACAGGCTAGTATAGGGTGGGTGTTGCTTGACTTTATTCAGGGGGGTTTGATTCCTTTCCAACGGGGCAGGAAGAACCTATTTAAAAAAGACATTCCGACAATTGGGGGGAGGGGGGCCAGACAGATATTTGGAGACCTAGGCCCCACATGCCCCTCCTCAGAACCCCTTGTGGGAACACTACTGCCTTAAGCATCCCAACTCTCATACTAGTTAGGTACTTGCTAGTTAGGTACTTGCTAGTAGGTACTTGCTGCATGCACAAAGCAAATTACATCTTCAAAACATGAATACCACCGATAACTATCTTTCACAAAATTTTTCAACAAGCAACCATTACAGAGCTCTCTGTGAAACGTATCTAAAATCTTTCTCTATGCAACAATCGTCACATCTGAACACATCTACAATAAGTCATCAATCACATATCTCATATTTAAAGCTAACATTGGTACTTAGAGTACCTTTAATGAACAATATATACATGATTCATTTTATTAATAAAGTCACTCAATATCATCATTAAAGAGACAATCTTATCTTATTAAACAATTTTATTAAAAAGGTAAACAATAAATTTTACCCACATCTTTTCTTTTTCTTTCTTTCTTTCTTACTTTTTTTTATTTATTTATTACTTTGTTTTAAAACAGTTTGACCAAGGCTCAGTTTAAACTATTAACCTCTCCGACTTGAACGACAAAATACAAATACAAATTCCTGTGGTACCTTCTCTTTGAATTGTTGTTCAACAAGGTGAAACATTTTATCAGACTCCATCGATCAGAACTTGAAACCATTCCTCCTTCAACTGCTCTTATAACTGTTCTGCCTCTCTATACTTTACAGAATATAATTAAATACAACAATAATAAACCCAAGAAACAATGTACATAAAAAATAAACTATCTGCCATATTTTATCCCACCCTACCAATCCGCCCTCTCCCCATGCCCCACCCCCTCATCCACCTGCTTTGAATAAAACTGCAAAATGGACTCGCCTCTTGCTCTGGGGTGCTCTCTGATTCACCTCTGCTAGCCAAGAGCTTTCATTTATTTCCCATTTGCTTTCTATCACTTTGTTATTTCAAAAGCTTGATAAATATTCTAGCACCAAACATGATCAGAGTATGAAACCAAATAAACAAAATTCTTTGTCAAATAATTCTGTTCTTGAAAAAATAAATACAGAAATGAATAAATATGAAATGATAAAAGAAAGGATGTAATAAAATTGAGCCTGGAGAAACCAACAGATAGAAATAATTAAAGCACACCAGCTCTCATCAGAAAAATCCACAAATAACTTGGACCAAGTATATTCCAGTATGGATTGTAATGTTAAAATGTTTATGACTTTGTTTGATAATATGGATCCCATCACCGAAAGATGGAAAGAAAAAAAAAAAGAATTACTTAAATATTTACATGAAAGATAGAGTAATACCACAGGATGTCAAAAGAAGAAGAAGAAAGAGAGAAAAAAATAAATAAAAAACAAACCTTTCATTTTTTATTTCAAAATGAACTGGCCCATGAATAATTTTCTTATCAGTAAATGCCATATCTTGAAATTACCCAAAGATCTGATTCACTGCAAGGCAAAGTCTTAATGCAATTCCAATTTTCCTTGACGACCAAATTTCTGTTCCAACAACTCTACACTCAGCTCTGGTGGTTGTCGGAGGGACAACAGGTTATTTATATCAAAATCAGATTCCTTTGAAACTAAATATTCCTAATAAGAACCTTCACTTTGGAGACACTTATATAACACCAAAATAGCTATACACCTATGACCCTAATCAAAGAACTTGGTGTCTTAAATGACCAAAAGCTGATGTTCTCTTCACCAAACTTACAAATCTCTCCTACTGTGTACATATTGGTCAGTCTTTGTTTCTTTGCTACATTTTCTTTCAGGGGACTAACTAAGCTGTTTGAACAACCAAGAAGTCAAGCTCTTTCTAACCAACCCAGAACACATCTTGGAAGCCAATATCATCTCCCTGTAGTACATACTGATGTGTAACTTTATACTACTCAAGAAAACTGTGAACATCTTCCTTAAGGATTGATTCAATACAAAAAAAAGAACCAGACCCCAATTCAGGACTGATCACAAATAAAAATGGCCACCAGGGTTTACTAGATCTCTCACAACTGTTATTTGCTTTTCTAGTATAACATGGAAAGAGAGAGAAAGATTATTTTGGAAGTTTTTTACAAAACATGTATTGGATGGTCATCGCTTTTTGATTTTGTTTTGTTGTTATCATATAGTTTGTTTTGGGTGTTTGTATTTAGTCTAAGTGTTGTGACCTACTACACAAGCCTTCAAAGGTTTTTTTGATATATATTTTGCCCATATGTATTAGTTTAGTTGTGTAATACAAGGAGGAACCTACTAGAGAAGCCTATAAAGGTTTCTTATATTCCTTTGCCCAATGCCCATATGTATTAGTTTAACTGTGTTATACAAGGTGTGACCTACTAGAGAAGCCTACAAAGGTTTCTTATATATATTCTTTTGCCCATATGTATTAGTTTAACTGTGTTATACAAGGTGTGACCTACTAGAGAAGCCTACAAAGGTTTCTTATATATATTCTTTTGCCCATATTATATTAGTTTAACTGTGTTATACAAGGAGTGACCTACTAGAGAAGCCAACAAAGGTTTTTTTAGGTCACTTAGTTGTTGCAACGTATATCATCACATATAAATTAATACATACTTTGTTCCATATATGTACTTTTGTGATCAAACAAAAAATGAAATGATCATTGTTAAAAGTTGCTTCAGTAGATACTGCCTTTCCTACTAAATCCACAAATACTCCTTATCCCCCAAAGTTATTTCCAAAAATGACAGAACAAGTTCAAACCAACAGCATATATATATGCAAACTGTGACAGAAGCAGTTTGGCAAGCATTTTGCTGAATGAAACACTACAAAGTTTGTAAAGAAAACCTGGACAGCTGTTAGTTTTCAGAATTTCATTTTTTTTTTTGGGGGGGGGGGGGGGGCTCAATTGGAAAGAAAAAAATAGTATAAATATTCACTGAAAGGATAGGAGGTAGCATGTCCATGTGTATCATTGAATTCATTATGGGAGTGGCTTTATTGTTTAGAGTCCATGCACATTCACAATGTATAGTGTATAGTGTGCAAACAACAGTAACATATACAGCCATACTTGGCTTGATACTTCAGCTTATTATTTCAGAGGTAAAAAACAGGTAGGAATTGCCTTCAATTCAAAAAAAAAAAAAAAAATCATAATTCCAAATGAAATATTACATACAATGTTAAATTTACAACAGGTTTAGTATTTTCATTGCATTTTTGTTTTTAAAGGCAAAGTAAGCAATGATTTATCTCTAAACTTTGTCATTATAATAGCCCAGATATGTTGTTATTAGAAAACAGACTTACATTTCCAAAGAAAGAGAAAGTTTAACAAGTTAGAGAAACAGAAAATCAAAAAAGGAGTGCTCTAACATTTCTACAGGGAACTATTACAAACTATTAGTGACTTCAAATTAAATTATTTCACTTTTTTAAATAATTGGTTGAATATCTGGTTGTGTTTGTCACATGGTCTCCACAAGCAAGAAAATGGACTCCATCTGATCTTATATTAATTAACATGAAAATGATGGAGATTTTAAGTTCTTATGTGTGTTACAAAGTGTGGTGTCTTTGGATTTGTATATGTTAGGAGATTCACACAGTGATCCTAATCCATAATGTAAGTACCCTCTTCAGCTGCAACGGAAGTAACTGAAGCCCTTTGCATTCTGACCCCCCACCCCTCCACCCTCCCTCACTCACCAAGCACCATTTGTCCCCACTCTAAACAGACACTAACGTTTGACACATCACTTTGGGTTGACAGAAGAAAACAGCATCTTCCTGCTGACATTATTCTGATCACATGACATCCATCCACCAATCGGGTAGCATCTGACTGCTGTTGTTTTGCTTGATTCGCATTCTATCAATAACATTCTTCACATTGTTCAATTTTTTCTGGCAATTTAGGAATGTATTTTTCTGAGTTTTTCTCCACACAAACAAGTTTAAATCGATGTTTAACCAAACCCATCGATAAAGCATTGGTACTCTTCAATGAGGAAAGAATTGCCCTCAGACTGTGTGGATCACAGTTGACCTTTGACCTCTACTATGTCAACTCAAGACATGTGCAAAAAGGCAGCAGTGATTGAATCAAGAGCATATTTTATGTCTCTACCACCTGTTAGTATACAAATGCAGCCATACCAGCTGATCTCTTGACCTGAGTACAATCATCACATGACCTTTGACCTCATACACACTCCAGTCCCGCAGTTTCATGGTATATCGTTGTTGGTGGTGGTGGCGACTGAATCTGCTGCTTCATGGCTTCGTTCCTGGTGTTTTCTTCGTTTTTCTTGTTTTCTTTAATCTCCTGCATCCTCAGGAAGTCAAGGTCGGCGTACTCGGTGGGTACTTCCGTCTGTATTGGGGGCTGGTCCGTGGGGTGTTCGCCCATGTGACCAATCTCAGCATAAATCAAACCATTGGTATTATTCTGTAGAGAGACAACCACAATTGAGTAGTGAGAAAGCTAGAATCATTTGAGGGGGGGGGGGGGGGAGGGTGGAAGGGGAAACAGAATATAAATCAGAAAATACAGGAAAAACTTACTATTTAGTTAGGAATCCTTTGTATCAAGTTATATCATTGCACATCAGCATTTACCGGCATTAAACTCTGGAGGCCTTTCTTTATTTCCCCCCTAAAAACATCGACACATTTCAACATCTCCTTCAAACAGCAGAATTTTGATAAACATAATCTGATCCAAGGCTGAAGTTTAACAGAGCTGTTCACATGCATTTTAATCTATAATAACATTCTAAATGGAAAAGAAAGTTGCATTCATATCTTTTGCTCTTGTCAAAGAAAAAAAATTTCATCTCGGTGCTAGTACAGAGTTCAACAGTTAACAAACTTTTTACAGTGGCTATAAACACAGACTTGTCCTTTCAAGAACGAACAATTGTTGCAGGGAAGGGGAAGGGCAGGTATTTAAATAGCTACTTGCATTTATTATCATAGCAATACCATTCCAGATCAGTGAAATGTTTATCACTTATTTTTGCCATACAGCAGACATCACAAACATTTCAGCTTTGACACAGTCCTGAAGATGTGTGAGTAAGTACATCTTTTCAGTGGTTCATGGTTGTTATGCGATTACCAAAAATGCTGGGCTACTTTTTAAGTTTAGTCAATCTCAACTTAAAAATCTGCTTAACATTCTCTAAGACAGAATGCAACTGCCAGTCAGTGTGAAGGGAGAGGTAAGGATGAAGAGAAGGAGGGGTAGGCATAGGGGTAGTGGCGGAGCTAGGGGTATTGGTCAGGGGGGAGAGAATGGTCTGTAGGGGCGCTGAAAAGGGCGCCAGCAGTCCATTTGAGTCTGTTAGGGGGAGGCATCCGCCCCCCTGACTGTATGGATGCTCCGCCACTGCATATGGGAGGGATGAAGAAGGGATGAGGGCAGGGAATGCAAAAGGGGAGAGGGATGCCTGATTCCACTACTCCCTGGCCTAGAGCTCCCTCCCTCTCTTCAAAAACAGAACTTACTGTTGTCGGTGAGTTGCTATCTACAGGTAGCCCATGGCCATTGGGTTGTTTGTGTACTGTACAAAAGACAAGAAAGAAAAAGAGGAATAAAGTTTTCACCGTGAATCAGACCGTCTGCTGGATAACAGTGGGAAGTGACATTTTAACGCTGTACTTATTTGTGAATTTCGTTTTCAGTGATGCTGGTTATAAATTCCTCCAAGAGTCAAAAAATAGAAGGTATGAAAAAGAAAAAATGCTTTTTGTTACTATACTCTCTAATAGTCACACCGGCCACAAAAAAATTGGTCAATAAATATGAGAGTTTACGAAAACTTTAACTTGGGACAAACTCAAACGCAGCATTGGGTGAGCTTGTGAACATAAAGCCCTCCCTTTCGTCAAGCTGGCTGTAACCACACAGCAGGGTATTTTAGATACATTGTAAGGTATCGTAATCATTATAAGCAAATGTAAAACATGATTTCAACAGAACGGAGCAAAAACTTGTAACCCGACACGAAAATGCATCATTCAGGTGAATATAATATGCCGAGTCGTCGTTCGATGAGAGAATATTTTTTTTGGCCGTTTAGCCGTCTTCTGATAATCTCAGGAGCATAAACAGACAGATATTGCAATGTGTCTGTCATTACTCTAGTGAGAGTTCATTCAACGGTGACACTTGTTACCGGTAATGATCCATCACGAAGCCAACCGACCAGAAATGACACGCCCCAGATCCCCGATGCATTCCAAAGTAATGTGACAAACGTGAATTTTATGCCGTAGAAAAAAAAACATTCAAGAGAGATACTGCACCGAACGATTTGTCGTTAGGATCTGCTATATTCTTATAAACAAGAGTTTTTCTCTTTATTTCTTTAATATATTTATTCATCTCAGATGGGTTCAGCATTTAGTATTGGTAAAACTGTCTCTATTTCGTTTCCCATCGATATCATTTTCTGGTTTACCAGTGTACATTTATCTTGATGTGTGTATAGTCTTATCCTGAGAATTATTGAGAGTGTAGGGGGAAATGATTTAATAAGTACTACACTTCTGTGTTCTCCGTATCCATGCAAATAAAGGTACAATAGGATAACAATAGCATGTAAACATGTAACTTTACGTATATGTAGTACATACTAGTCTCCGTTCTATTACAATTCTGTAAATGTTTTTACTTCCCCTGGAAATATATAAATGAATGATATGAAGGATTAATCTTTGTTTTTCTTTGGCTTTTTTAGATCTTTGGAATAAATTTTAGGAGCTTCAATTAGCACGATGAAGAGTTTTGTTACTTCCTTTGATTTATAATTAATTAAGTCACTTTTTGGAGTTCATACATATATGCACTACAGCTGGGTATTAATTCTTAATTTCTAATTTTTAAACCAGTTTTGTACCAAGACCATTTGATTGAATTTAATGTAGTATTGTTGTATGCAATTGTTTTCTCAAAAGAAAAAACAATAGTCGAGTGGCTGTTACCATGTTTCCTATTCGTACAACATAATACTATAGAACATAGATGTGAAATATATTGACTGATTCTAAACTCATTGTTATAACAATGGCTGTGCTGGGTTATAACAAAGGTCCAATTGTTATACAATCAATTGTATGTTTTTAGACACAATTGTCTTATTGTTGTACAATCATTTACAGTATTGCTTTATAACAATGGCCTTACTTTGATATAACAATGTCCCAATTGTGATGCTCAATTGTAATTTTTTACACACAATGGTTTTGTTGTTGTTGTACAATCATTTAACAGTATTGCTATATAACAATGGCTTTACTTTGATCATGTTTTTACCTCCATGCTTTGATATAACAAAGGTCCAATTGTTATGTAGCCGATTGTAATGTTTTAGACACAATGGTCTTATTGTTGTACAACCAACAGGAGTATTGCTATAACACAGTTATTGTTTTGTATTATTATTAAACAATTCCATTATTAAACAATCATTCTTTTGAAATAAATTCATTCTTACAAAACAATGTAAAAATAGTGATATGGCAATACGACAATCCTAATATCTGAAAATACATTTTTAAACTAATTTGCATGCTAGGATCAACCACAGCAGAAGTCATGCTTCAAAACCACCGCAAACGTTGCAAGAAATGTCATGTTTTCTAATTTTCTTAAAGGAGAATTACATTCAAAGTTTGAAATTCAGAAGAAAACTGTTCATATCTAGAAAGAATTTGGCTAAGTCTATAGATAGAAAAAGAGAAATTGGATAATGAACGAAAAAATGTTTAAGCTACAGAACTAAAGATATGAACTGACAATTGAAAATCCTGTCATGAATTTAATAACAAAGGATAAATTTTTCTTCAGATTCAACTATTTAAACTAAAAAAAGAACTTATCTGTGTTGTCTGTCATGAAAAAAGAACAGATCTTATAAGATCTAGGTCAAAAAAATTATTTTGGGGGTTTCAAAAGAAAAGCTACAATCAGACTTACCTTTTTCTGTCCATCCAAAGTCAGGTTATATTGAAGGTCAAAGGTCACAGGACGAAAACATACCAACCTTTCTACCACCATATTTTTCTCTTCAAAAGGTTTACCACTTAGCAAAAACCACTAGCTATTTACAATAACCTCTCCCAAACAACCAAAACTTGTTTGTTTCTTCAAAGCCATTAACAAGAAAAATTATTCAAATTCTACTTTACTTGTTCAACATTAAACAAATTCCAGTTTTGCTTATTCTAGCCCTTCTTTTCCCTTTATTATTATTCACATTCTTTAACTTGTCTAACATTTAACAATTTCTAGTTTTTGCCTATTCTAGCCCTTTTCCTTTTATTATTATTCAAATTCTCTTTACTTGTCTAATATATAACCATTTCAAGTTTTGCCTATTCTAGTCCTTTTTCCCTTTATTATGATTCAAATTCTCTTTACTTGTCCAACATATAACAATTTCTAGTGTTTGCCTATTCCTTTCCTTTATCCCTTTATTATCATTCAAATTCTCTTTACTTGTCCAACATATAACAATTTCTAGTTTCCGCCTGTTCATGTTCTTTTTCTGTTTATAATTTTTCAAATTCTTTTTCTTGACTAACATATAACAATTTCTAGTTTTTCTCTATTTGATTCCTTTTTCCCTTTATTATCATTCAAATTCTCTTTACTTGTCCAACATATAACAATTTCTAGTGTTTGCCTATTCCATTCCTTTATCCCTTTATTATCATTCAAATTCTCTTTACTTGTCCAACATATAACAATTTCTAGTGTTTGCCTATTCCATTCCTTTATCCCTTTATTATCATTCAAATTCTCATTACTTGTCTAACATATAACAATTTCTAGTTTCTGCCTATTCTAGTCCTTTTATCCCTCTATTATTTTTCAAATACTTTTTACCTCTCTAACATATAACAATTTCTAGTTTCTGCCTATTCTAGTCCCATTTCCATTTAGTATTATACGAATTCTTTTCACTTCACTAACATATAACAATTCCTAGTTTTTTGTCTGGTCTAGCCATTTCCCCCTTGTTTTTCTTGAGGGTCAAGGGATATTTTTTATTATATCTTTTTTCATTTTAATACAAAGAAATAAATGCATTTTCAAACAATCATTCTCTCCTTGGAATGGGCACATAGAAAGTCACTTTGATGCACTTGTATATTATCTCCACTGCATGCTCTGTAGCATTGTTGCTTTTAAAGTGGCTCAAAGTGGGCTTTTAAAGAAACATGATGCAAGACAACTAGTAAGAACTCATAAGAAAGACCATCGAGACATAAATCCCATTTATATCAAAAGTTGTTAAAGGTATCCTGTCTTTTTTGAAAGAGCACAGAAGGTTTTGGCTAAAACTCCATTTCAATCGTTAGGAATCTCAAGAATATAGCACCTATGTTTAGTTGATCTCTCTTAGAGGGTGTTTGGTGCCTGAAGATGGGGTGGGCAGGGCAGGGGTAAAAAGAGGCACCTATGTTTAGTCGATCTCTCTTAGAGGGAGTTTGGTGCCTGAGGATGGGGTAGGCAGGGCAGGAGTAAATAGAGACAGAAGCACTTGGTTATATCCTTTTATTTTAAGAACACCGTGCCAACTATTCATTATATACAACCCTGGG
Source organism: Apostichopus japonicus (assembly GCF_037975245.1). Classification (NCBI taxonomy): domain Eukaryota; kingdom Metazoa; phylum Echinodermata; class Holothuroidea; order Aspidochirotida; family Stichopodidae; genus Apostichopus; species Apostichopus japonicus. The sequence goes on from NC_092572.1 coordinate 24,142,262, forward strand.
AAGGTCTGGGGAAGCCATTTCAGTTTTTAAAGTTACAAATGGATGCTAAATTTGAAAAGTGTAATTCAACTGTATTATCTCTTTTTAGTGTAATGTTTATCAAGAGCTGAAGATTTGAAAAGTTTTGCAGCAATCCACTAATTTTCATCAACTTTGCCATCAGGTTTTGACTACATTTTTCCTCAACAGACAAGACAGAATTATCAAAATATCAGATTTGACAGAGAATAAAATGATTAATAGTTTATAGAGAGAAGTAGATTTAGTTGCTAGTTGGCATGGAAGGCACTCTTCCTTTTTTTTTTTTAAATGGAACAAGTTTTATCATTTTCAATTTTTGTTAGGAAATGGGGGGGGGAAGGGTATAGTTTTGTTTGGATTCTTGTACAAATAATTTTTTTCTGTACACTTTTTGTTATTTTATCGTTTTTCATGGAGCAACACCAGATCACAATTTTAGGCATGATCCACAACCAAGTTACAAAAGTTATAAAAATTGGCAAAGTGTATAAAAATAAATTACAACCAAAAAATAGAATTTTTTGAAAGAAAATGCTTAAATAGAAAAGAAATGTGTAGTAAGGTGTAGCTAGGCAACATATAGGGGGGGGGGGGGAAAAAAAGAAATAAAAAGATGGGTATAAAAAGAAGTAAAATAAAAGTGAGGCTAATGCGAGGTACTCTTTAGAAGATCTTTCGACTGTCGCAAAAGCCACAATTTTAAAACGATACAGATTTCTGAATGATTGAGCCAAGACTTGAATAACCATCTAAACCACCACAGTTTCTTCTTGATGAATATCTTGTGTTGCTGACAAGTAAGATATTGACGAGAGAAGCACTTCAAACTGTCATCTTTGGTGGAACTAGGAGTTGGCATCTCTTCATTCTCACTTTTTTTTTAACTTTTCATATGTTCATGGTGAACTTCAGCACCAAAGTAACACTCAAATTATGCTCAGTCAGTGTTGGAAACTTATTCTCTCCCTTTGGTAACAAGGATCTGCAAGAGCAGGCTACACCCATAATAGAAGGAAATATTAAACCATGGGAGCTTGGTCGTTAAATGGAAAGGCATTTGGCTGGTGACTTAAGGACTTTGGGTTCTTATTTTGGGCCAGATATTTAATCTATATTGCCTCTCCTCAACAAAGTGTATAAATGGGGGGGGGGGGATGGGAGAGGGGACCTGCAGTTGTGTACTTTAGTTTGTGGCTGCACACTTCCTGTAGGAGACTTACTTTCCCATTGTACACAATTGGCGATAAAAACAAATAAATGAATTACTATGAGAAATCCTCTCAGGGACATGTGATGTGGCAATCTGTAGTATCATGGAGAGCTACTGTTTGAATCGTACACATTGTATGTCGGTGTGTACATGTGAGGATTTACCAGGGGTTAACTGTTGTTAAGCCAGGTGAGAGGAATTTCTAAGACCCGTCTTCATAATGGAAATCCAACTAATATCTGACTCCCCCCCCCCCCCCAATTAATTGAACTCTGGCTATATGCCTTATACACAGTGCCAATCATGTTACATCTGACATATGAGTAAACTGAAGCCCACCAATCAGGCGACAGAATAGACCTGCACTATCGGCTTTGTGCGGCAGTCGCTTTGATCAACGAGAGAGTACCCTTTTATAACGAAAAGAAAACGAGAGAAAAAAAGATATTAAATACCATCGTAGGGGTTTGGACTAGTGGGCCGGACCAAGGTGACAGGCTCATACACTGAATTTCTTGCTGTGTAGACTGCAAACAGCAAAAATAAATATAAAACACAAAAGAAAAGAAAAAAAGACATCAAAACAAAATGCAACATTTAAACTGGAATTTGCAAAAGAAGCAACAAATTTCATTTCCATGCAAAGGAGGGTTGACCAAGAGATGCATGCTCTACTTACTTCAGGAGGAGAGAAAGGTAACAAGAAGGGGAAAGAAAAAAAAAAGAGGAAAAATCAATTGTTTTTTTTTTCCTATCTAAAAAAAAAAAAAAATCTAGAGTTCATGATGTGATCATTTTATGGTTAAAACAAAAAGAAAATAAGAAAAGTTAAATATGAATGCTGAAAATGCTATTATATATTTATGGAAAATGCAAATATGCATGGACTTAAAACAGGTGTGTTAATTATGGAAGTATTTTGCGATATCTGTGCGGTTGTTGTGCTGTATATTAAGTTTTTTGAAGATTTGCGCTGCACATGATTAAAAGTGAAATTTTGATGTACCTTTTGTGATTTTGAGTTTGCTTGGTAAAAATCAAATCACATGTACCTTTTATAAGTCATTTCATAAGTTCGACTACACATAGTAAAAATGAAATGTCATGTACCTGATGATAAATGGATAAATTTGTGATTTCGAATATATGGTTAAAGTGAAATTATGTGTACTTCATATTGAGTTGTGTAATGATTCTATCAAAGTGAAATCTTCATGTGCTTAGTTGGTTGCTCAGAGTGAACATGTTAAAACTGCTGCTGAGACTAACCACAGATACTTCACTCCAATGTCACCTATATCCTTGACCACTTCAAGCCAGATATCATATTTGAAGTTATTAACAGCAGCGAGATTATTTATGGCATTTTCCAATGCGTCGAGCAACAGTGAGCAGTAAATAAAGACAAGTCCTTGCGTTTGTATGCTCTACTCAAACGCATATACATTACTGTGAGATGCTTGATTCATAACGTAGTAGCGCAAATGATACCAGCTTCATAATTGTCCAATGAACAAATTTCTACCAAAACTGTTGAAAAAACTTATCTAGTCTGTTCTATAAAGTTTTGCAGCTAATCTTGTGTAAAAGCTAAGTATGCTTACTGGTTGAATTAACTTGACCAAGCCACACACATGAAGTTTTGCAGCTAAGGCTTGTGTAAAAGCTATGTATGCTTACTGGTTGAATTAACTTGACCAAGCCACACACATGAAGGCTGCACCAATGGCTAAGACAGACTGAGCAGGCAAATGAAGAAGGGGCAATCCAATGAATTGGAAGGCTGGGGGGGGGGGGGTAGTTAGACAACTACTCCGATTACATCCATGTGGCTTGACCACACCAACTTAAATGGGGAAATATTGCTTATTGATTATTAGTAATTGATCAGTATTGATTTCGCAGGGCAGACCTGACGTACAATGTGATATGGAATATATGTGACTGAGTATTTCCACAGTACAAGATTACATACTAATAAATGTTATGTAAAAAGTTACTTGTGTGGCTGAATGATTAGTAAATTGATTAATTATGTATATGTCATTGCTTGATGTCACACATTTATTAAACCCATTTATGAAGAGCAAAGTACACAAAGTAACATAATTTAAACCAAACATATTGACTGTGGGAGATGCATGGGTGGTGGGATATGGGCTTAAATTGGATGGTGTAAGGAATGGCTCACATTTAGAACTTAAATCCACAGCAACGACAACATCTAATAAAACATTCATGTCGCAGGATGTTACAGAAAAGGATTCAAATTAGTCCAACATGGGGACATAGAGAGGGGGGGGGAGGCTTGTGACTGTGCCATGTTTCCTCTGAGAGGGAAAATTGTATATTTATTGACGAAAAGCAAAACTTCAAGCAGAAGAGAAGATGGAATCAGAGAACCAACATGCAAAAACACATATTACACATCACTCCGAGCAGTTTCTCAGTATCTTAATCAGTATGTAACGTCTGTGCATTTATAAGGGAGTGTGATTTAAATGTTAATTTCCTATATTTTACTATATTAAATAAACATATCTTGAAAAAAAACAAAAAACTTCATGGCTCACCCAAATTCCCAGCTTTGCCCCACATCCTCACCCCACCTGACACCCTCACCCCTAACCCCCACCCCTTCCCCAGCTTCTATTTAAAATCAGGGGAGGTGGGCCGACACAGTAGACATAACCATCACACACCATACCCATTCCTCTCTGTATCCATCTCCAATCCTACCACCAGCCTCAAACTTTTGTTGACCTATTGATGGAGTGATTCACAAGCCTTTGAAATGTGCTAAACTACTGCCTCCAATAATAAGCAACTTTGGAAATTCGGCCAACCATTTCTCACTCGTTGAAAGGAATCACTACACATACCAGTATTTTCCTTCTTTCCACAAGTCAGGGAATAAATGTTACTAAGGAGTGTTAGCTCAGTGGTTAACGCCAGTGCCTTCCAATCATAAGGTCCCCGGTTCGAGTCACTCCAAGATTAATGTATGTCGTCCAGTTACAGAGTTGTTGACAATTGACAATTCATAATCATGGACGTTAAATATGACTCTAAGAGGCTGACTTCGGTCAGCTTGAGGCTTTGATAAGCCAATGAGGCTTCTTGGCGAGTTTCTGCTTGCAGGAGGATCTAATATACAAACATACATACATACTACAACATACTATCATGTACATCACATACTATCATATACATCACATACTACCCCATACTATCACATACTATCATATACTATCATATACTACCACATACTGTCATATACATACACACCTTAACATGCTATCACATACTGTTACATACTGTCACATACTATCACATACAGGAGGATCTAAAATACATACATAAGTTGAGTGTTGTTATTTTGTGTAGCAATTTGGAAGCATCTGAAATTTGTCTATTGTATAAAGTATATATGGTTGCTGTGTACAATAACTCTGTGTACAATAACTGTTATATCTCTTTTCAATTGTGTAGCGTTTTGCATAGCATGTTATGATGCGGCGATGCTTCTTTGCTTAACTAAAAAATGTAAATTCAACTTCAGAAAAGTTGGTTGTACACCTGTGTCCTGTGTAATTACATCATCAGAATTTGAATTTTCTGAGGTCACATTAACACATAAGCTTTTAAACTTAAAATAGCAGGTATTAACAAAACATATCTGGAAAAAAAATATCATGTGGCCTATTTGTTACCATAGAAGAATTCAGCAAATGTTTCTCTCTTTTCCAGCCATTGAATTATTGGATTTGAATCTTCTCTTTAATAGCAATAACAAAATACTTGAAAAAAAAGGAGTAATACGTTCTAATTATCCCCACAGTGGTATGTTTACATAGTCTAAACATACAATAAGACTGATAATGGTAGAACCAATGCGGTACACACTAACTCTAGGCATGATGAACAACTTGTGAAGTGCAGGCCTGTGAATTTCAGCAAGACTGACAATGGTAGGATAAAAAAAAGTATAAAAAAAAAAGAATCAAAATTCCAAGCTTGGAAGAAGTGAATTGACCGAAACAGACAGGATTCTTTGAGTTTTCTTTTCATGCAAGTTCCAAGCATTGATAACAAACACATATGTTACTTACTTCAAGACGCAAGCAAGAGAAATTTTAAAGACGGACAGAAAACATGAGAATAATTCAATATCCGCTATTAACAGAAGATCGCAGATGGCAGTGGGCAAAGACAACATATTAAACAAAGTCCAGCATTTTTTTTACTCTATTTTCCCCCTCTTCTTCTTCTTCCTTTTTCTTGTTTAAGGTTTCAGATTCCAGACAAAGATTAACAAATTGTTTTCAAATTCAGACCTAACAAATTCAAGGAATTGAATCAAGCACCTTTTGGCTTTCACTCAAAAAGTCTAGTAAATTTACTATGTTAACCTGTCTGATGTGTCATACAAACTGAGATGAAAATGCCAAGAGTAAAAAGTGCAGTGTGCATGATAGTACATATAATATAGATATATATGAATATAACATAATGTGTCATACACTGGATATAAGCAAGAGTACTGGCTACTTCAAGAGCTGATTATATTTTCAAGAACCACAGTGCACATATCATTCTCTTGCATAAACATTTCCTTAAAGCTTTTTTTTTTAAAAGGCTTATTAGTGAGGAATTTGATCTCACCTGGTGGTAGAAACGCCTCTTTTTCTCCCCTTCCTGTATTATTATCGTAGTCTTTACTGAAAGATTTATAACCGTCAGTCCTGAAAGGGAAACAGAAGAAAAGAGACCGATGGACGCTGACAGCTGACGATAATCAACCGTCAAAATGTTTACAGGTTAATTTGAAAACCTGCGCGAGCTGACTCTCGTAAAAGTAGCACGGCTGTCGGTATCTAGGATACATGAGGGGGGGGGGGGGGAGTCATGGAAAAGATGTTAAAAAAATGTAACAGAGGAACTGGACACTCACTGAATTGCAAAAATGGACATTTGAGGGCCGAAGGACACAGATTTATCGAGATTTGATTATGTCAGAGTTGAGGAAGAGATGATAGGAGAGGCATCTTTAAATACTAGATATGGTTCTGTGTTCTGACACAGTATTGAACTTGTAATGGAATGAGCACTCAAGGGTTGATTTTTGTGCTGGTTACTCTTATCACCATGGCAACAACAAGAAATCTATGACCTACCACCAAGTTTTTTTTATATGATTCAAGCCAACTTGAACATGATCAGAAAAGATTGTCAATAAAAAGATGACTGATTTACGCTTTAATCTAACGCTCAGCTTGTAAAAGTCCTCCATTACAGTTTTAGATGGTTTTCAGGACTCCTAATTTAAAACCACAGACTGTAAACGATTGTCAAACGGACACAGAGAAGCACCTCAGTTATTTAGCTAAGATAACATATAACTGGCAGCACACACAGAGGTTTGGAAAGACATACATAATACTTCCGCTTTCAAAAAGACATGTAAAAGCATTGTCAGTTCAAACCACTGGTGACTTTATAGCTTGTGGAAGAAACTCCCACGCTGATAAATTAAAAAATATATAAAAAAAAATTTGGAATGACTCATGAAAACAGCACTAGAAGGTGTCCCCAAAAGTTAAATCAGCTTAAACGCAACCAATTCTGGTATTTTTAAAAACCTGTGGAGTGTTTTATAGATTGCCATCACCTAAAAAAAAAATTGTGTATGGTATTTTGTTTTCCTCTTTTGTAAACTTCAAATGTTATTCAGGTTTTAATTCCATCCTCAACATTTTTGTAACCAAGAAACCTTCCGTTCATCTGTGTATTAACCACATGTAAGTAGCAAAGGTTTCATTTAGCCTGTCAAACTAGGTTGCATTAAATCAACCAGTTTTCCGGTTAGGAACAAGATATTGAGTTGTGGTATTTAAGATATTACAGTATTAAATTGTCTGGCACAAGTAATACCCCTTTAACTTTAGCAGAACATCCGACTTATTCCGACCAATCTCATATATGATTATGTTCATATTCTGAAACCATTATTACATTATTTCGATAAAATTTTCATTAATCGTCACTCATCGGGGTGAGACGGTTTTTGAGGCAGGAGAATCTGTACTAGTCATCAAAACTAGGATGGTGGCTCTCATGGTTGAACGATCACGAAGGTACCAACCAGTTTAAAACCATTTAATCTAATTCCCAGCTGAGGGGTTCAGTCATTTAGTTGCAAAACATGTGGACAGTATGACAAGGGGAAGGGAGGCGTGCATTTTTTTTACCGTTTCTTCATTTCGAGATGTTCGCCGCTGTGGACGTTAGTTTGGGACGGTTTCCTCCGGCAGACGAGGACTAAGATGATGATGATTACTAAGAGGATGCAAGCTACGATGACGGCGATGATAATTATCAACGTGGTGGGTGGCTCCTCACTTACAACCGTCACTGAAAGAAGGAACGAAAATAGAACAGAACAGGATTGAGTTTTGGGTTTATCTTCCATTCATTCAAAGAGCAACAAAACAGAGAGAGAAAGAAAACAACATTCCTTAAAGAGGAGGCAGAAACATTAATATATGAGATAGAGATAACTGTCGTGAAACAACTTCTTTCCATCCCTCACCCCATCCTCCTCTCTATCTCTCCCTTGGACTTCCTCATCCCACAATCCGCAGCCAGGAGACACAGACCCAACCATCATTTTTAATATGATTCCATTTGGGAGATATAACAGAAAAATGTTTCTTCACATGTAAGGAGGAAGACTTGATCAAGTCTAAAGATGCCATAACCGACCAACATGTGCGTCAATTTTTTTTTATGTTTATCTTCATATATATATATATATATATTTTTTTTTTTGGCAAATTTTTATTTTCTGTGATGGAGATGACTTTTTTGCAAATGCTGAATGTAAACTATTGAAGCTAGTTGTATTACCTAGTGTTGCAACATTGGTTTCAGGCGTCAAAAAATATGACAAACCAAACAAAGAGAAAGTAAATGGTTTCATATCATCCTAGAGCAGGGTTGTCCAACCTTTTGCAGGGGGGGGGGGCACATGGAATGATTGTGATGAAGGAGGGGGCCACATGAACCCTACGCTCGATTTTTCGATTTTTTGCCCGAAGCACAAGGCAACAAAATGTGAGCACTGAGTGTGGAGCGCACTGATTTATTTTCCTTCCTGATAAAACAACAGATTAATAAAGTCCAGCCGCCCCCCCCCCCCCCTCTGCTGAGAGAGTGTCACACAAACTGACCTGTATGCAGTTTTTTGGACCCAGAAGGTTCGAAACTACTTATATAGCTTCAAATTGTTATCAATAAATCTGCTCACTAAAATGTGCACCCTAGAGCATCTCTGGCGGGCCGGACGCAACCCTGTGGCGGGCCGGACTGTGGCCCGCGGGCCGTAGGTTGGACAACCCTGTCCTAGATTACAGACTGTCACAGACCTGCAAAGCGACAAACTTTCAAACTAGGATAACCTCCCAGACAGAACAAGATTTATATTAAGTGTTTGGGTCAGCTTGTTCTGCGCACAAAAAGAAAAACTCTTCAGATATAAGCTAACGATGATGGCAATTGGGTTTGTGTCCACATTCAGGCTCAATATCCTCTCTCATGAGGTATTCAGAACTCTGTCAAAAAAATAGGATTGGTAAGAAATTTAAAGGTAACCTTGTTGTATGCACAAATTGAAATTAGAATACGAATATTTTGTAGACCATTTAAAAACACTGCCGGCAGTCCAGGGTTGTCTTCATGAATCACTTTTCATATTTGAGGAATATATAATTTAAACACCTGAGGCTCGTCAAAGAAAGTGACTGGACAATTGGTATCAAAAGTAAAGACTTAAAATGGCCTCAAATAAAATGTTTCACAGAGGGTTACAATTTTTCTGTTGGTAATATGAACTTAAAGGAACATATTTTTGTTTGACTTATTTTACAAAACAACTTATTGTAAACCTTTCACATTCAGCTCAGCAGTGAGCAGCCCAACAGCAATTTAGCCTTAAAGGGTGTGAAGACTCGCGCAAAAAGAAAGTCTGATGCCGGTAATCTGACCAAGTTTTGAATGAGGTGTAACAGAAGTGTTAGACACCACCATCGATCCCAGAAAATGAACACACAGCTTGCTACCGTCGGTAATTAGACACTAGTGTACAGTCAGTACATTACAGCTGCGGTCAATACCCACAGCACAGTGTACAAACGATACAGCGATGGACATCTCAGGTCCAGCTAAAGATAACAAGGTATCACGTTTCATTACTGTCTGCATTTGGTAGCGACAAGAGAAAAATGTCACTTGCAAGGAACAGAAAGTTAACTTTTTAAAGATGGCGGCACGCGAGTCTTCAATGCCTTTAAAGGAGCATTGCAGAGCAATAAAAAAAACATATTAAAACTGAATATCTTGACAACCGGAGCAGCTATAGAAACAATAACAGCTCTCAAAATTTGTCGTTATTCTTGGACCATGACACATATCAGGAATAAGATTCTGCCTAAAGTCATCTCTTTACCCAACAGAACACAACTGTTTATATACATGTGTTGTTCCTTACAGCGTGAGAGATGATTAATGGACTTCCAACGAGTTGCTCTGAGCAGAGAGCTAATTAAATAACGACAAATGTACACAGGGTTACGTTATAACAGGTCTGATCTAATTTATCTCTTCTAAGTTTGCAGTTTAAGTTTCTTCTCAAATGAAATTAAGTCTTCCGTTAAGGACTGACATATCAGACACGTTAAAGCCTCATCCTACTGTTTTCTCTTTTCTTTTTCTTTACCCTTCGTTGATGACTAAATGGATTAAACTTGCGGTGAAGTCTGTAAATGTCTTTGGACTTTGAAAACACTTTGATTTCAAAGAGGGTAAAATTCATTTATAAGATTTATGACGTTGACCTAAGGGAGAGGCAACCTAGCTAGCTTCAAGAGGTCATAAAAAAACACCTGAGTTTTTTTATGCTCGATACCGTCTGTGAGGGAGGGGCGAGCTTAGGAAGATCCTGGACGAGGAATATCTACGTCAGAGTTCATTTCGTTCCGGTAAGCATGAAGGAAGACTTTCAATATATGACTATGCTGGCAAAATCATGCGAAGAAAGAATGTTCATGCGGTGCAACATTACAGTTATATCTATCAAATAGATCATTGATGATGGTTCAGGGTGTCTCCTAGCTTTGGAGGGATGGGTGAGGAGGGGGTCGGCAGCTGTTCATGTCAGTTATCTCTATCACATAGACCAATGATGATGGTTAGGTATCTCCTAGCTATGGAGGGAGGGGTGAGGATGGGGTGGGAAGCTGTTCATGTCAGTTATCTCTATCACATAGACCAATGATGATTGTTAGGTACCTCCTAGCTTTGGAGGGAGGGGTGAGGAGGGGGTGGTAAGGGTTAGGTATCTCCTAGCTATGGAGGGAGGGATAAGGATGGGGTGGAAGCTGTTCATGTCAGTTATCTCTATCACATAGACCAATGATGATGGTTAGGTATCTCCTAGCTTTGGAGGGAGGGGTGAGGAGGGGGTGGTAAGGGTTAGGTATCTCCTAGCTATGGAGGGAGGGATGAGGATGGGGTGGGAAGCTGTTCATGTCAGTTATCTCTATCACATAGACCAATGATGATGGTTAGGTATCTCCTAGTTTTGAAGGGAGGGGTGAGAAGGGGGTGGGAGTTGTTCATGTCAGTTATCTCTATCACATAGACCATGATTAGGTATCTCCTAGCTTTGAAGGGAGGGGTGAGGAGAGGTTGGTAAGTTGTTCGTATCATATATACTAATAATGATGGTCGTGTTTGTGTCTGCTTTAACTCTCTTTCAGTATAGTTACTCACATACTAAAGGCCCTACGGTACTGCACTTGTCACTATCCGGTATGCATGATTTGACTCGTATCGATGACAGCGGTAAATCCTTGGGTATCGTTACTTTCACATCTTTCTTTAGACACGGTAGGAGCTGTTCTTCCCATGGCAATGATGTCGATAGGCGTACATCTAACTTGACGCAGGGTAATTCGTTCATGTTGGAACTCCCCGATGGGTTTTCTGATATGAGAACCTCTCCACTGGCTGAATTGTAGGCTATTTCTATGCCTGGGAAGAAGTAAAAAACACAGAGATGTCTGAGCAGAGGTTGGAAATTATGAATTAGTGAATAAGTATTGTTAATAAGAAGGAAGGGATAACAACTGGTGCATTTTCCCATACATATATATATAAATATATATATATATATATATATATATATATATATATATATATATATATATATATATATATATACATATATAGATATATGATTGAAATCGGAATGAGTCGGAAAATCAAGAACAGTGAAAAACTTCCATCCTCCACCGGGATTCGAACCATATATATATATATATATGCATAGAACAACATTGTATCAATTCTTGATATGGTTTTATATTATTAACTGGAGAATAATTTATTTTGTACCTCACCACAATATGCTATGCAAACCCCTTTACTAAGTGTACATGTTTGTACAAAGTGTGACAAAGTTTAGAGCCTTCCAAACTGCTATATAAAATTTTTTAAAGTACTCCCTCTGCTTCAGTGTATATGTATGTACTTACCCTCTTTATCTGGAGAAAGTGCTACAAAGTTGAGATGACAAGAACAAGAAAAAGAAAGAGAAACAGTTATAATAATAATAATAATAATAATAATAACGACAACAACAACAATAATAATGATAATGATGATAACAATAACAATAGTAATAATAATGTGAAACCTAACAGTCCCTTTTCATAGAATGAAATACTTTTTCTAGGAGACAACATTGTCAGAAGCATATGTACAGGTGCATAAAGAGGGGGAGGGGGAGGGGGAACTTGCCAGCTGGACTCAAAATGGTGTCACCTTTGTAATATTTTATTTTTGAGGTCCACAGTTTCTCTCTGAAATGACTAATTTTTAACAATGTATCACTGGAGAAAATCATTTCATTTTCACTTTTTCTTTTCTACATTAATACTAAGGTAATCACAAAATACTATTTATTGTCACAAGATACTGAACATTAAAAGAAATACTTGTGTGTGTGTGCAATGATGCACTCTATGTCTTTGACGTAAAATTTCATCCCTTTGCAGAGCAGTCTGTCTCGCAAATCTGCGATTTTTGGACAAACCTTCCTTGATCGATCTTTGTATCGATGCGGTGATGGAAAAAAAAAAACACTTGCAGTGGTTAAATAGTGCAGTGAATAGTTTAGCATTTGTTTGTTAAAACTTTTATGCCATCAATACCGTTTAGCATCTTAGCACTCTCCCTCAATAAAACCAGTATTTCACATACTGAATATAAAAGAGCAAGCTCAAGCAGTTAAGTAAATCCTGAGAGGATAAGGCTTTCTGTCTAGCTGTTATTTACATTCTAGTTACAGCACCGATTGTTTACACAAAACTTCTTGAATGGGAAACAGAGAAACTGGATACTATTCACAAAGCTGTCATGTATAGCATTGACATACTGGATAAAGGGGGGTTTTGCCTCTTTGATCGCAAAACGAGCACTCATTGTCAATCAAAAGATCGGAAGTGACTGTTAAGATGATAGACCTGCCAGAGGCTACATATCACTGAAGGAGGGACAGAGTCAAAGCTACCAGGGACTGTTTAAGTACTTCGATCAACATGAACATGTCATTCATAGGTAGGAACCGTGAACTATGCGGGAGTTAAATATCTACATCTTTATAGCCCCGGGGAACGATGGCCATGTTTGTTGGAGTAAAATGACAGCTAAATCCATGACAGAGTGAAACAGACATATACCCATTCTCCCTCCTTACCCTCCCCCCCCCCAAGGTAGGAAAAAAAACAACCTTTATACACGACAACAAAAATTCCTATATTGTCGTTTCTTGTACACTGATATTAACAAGTAACAAAGGACTGACCAAAAAAAAAAAAAAAACTTGAAAAGAGGAGAAACAGTTTCTGACTGGCATCCCCTGCAAAGAAATAGCAGTAGAATTTAAATAACACTAGCTATAAGTATCAGCTATAAGTATACTATAAGGATACATTATTATATGGATGCTATCATGATGCTATAAGGATGCTATAATGATAAGTAGGATCAGCTATATGGGTACTAATTTAGGATAATATAAGGACACTATCATGATACTAACGGATACTGTAAAGATACTACAAAGATAAGGATACTAACATGATACTATGAAAGGATCAGCTACAAGGATACTAACTTAGGATAATATAAAGACACTATGATGATGCTATAAGGATACTGTAAGGAAACTTTAATGATTCTAAAAGGATATTGTAAGGATACCATGATGATACTATAAGGAAGCTTTAAGGATACTGTTACGATCAGCTATAAGGATACTAATTATGATACTATAAGGACAATATGATGATGCTATAAGGAAGCTTTAATGATACTGTTAGGATCAGCTATAAGGATACTGATTATGATACTATAAAGACACTATGATGATGCTATAAGGAGACTATGAGAATACTACAAGGATACTTTATTGATACTAAAAGGATATTATAAGAACACTATGATGATGCTATAAGGATACTATAAGGAAACTTTAATGATACTAAAAGGATATTGTAAGGATACCATGATGATTATATAAGGAAGCTTTAATGATACTGTTAGGATCAGCTATAAGGATACTAATTATGATACTATAAGGACACTATGATGATGCTATATGGAGACTATGAGAATACTACAAGGATACTTTATTGATACTAAAAGGATATTGTGGGGATACTATCATGATACTATAAGGATACTATAAGGATCAGCAATAAGGATGCTATACGCTACTATTAGGATACTACAAGGATAATTTAGTGATACTAAAAGGATATTTTAAGGATACTATTAGGATAATACAAGGATACTATCATGATGCTATAGAATTACGAAAGGACAATACTAAGATAATGTAAGGATACTATAATGATACTAAAATGACAATGTAATGATACTAAAGGATACTATAAGGCTACCATAGATATCACCACTGACTGGACAGCCCAATAGGCTAGCAAAGAGTTTGTATAATCCTGAGATAACTGGTCCAAATCTCTCTTTTCAAATTTGTTAAAAATTAATTATTTTTTTAATTCCCATCCGTCAGCTGCTGATTAGATAAGTTCACTGTTTAAGGCTTATCAAGTTTCTATCATACATTTACTTTACTTATATGCATTGTCTTGTATAAATCAGGGATGAGACACGTAACTTTGCCAAAATTGCGGTATAGGCTCCAGTTTGCGTATGCTACAGTGTGTTAGGATAATAGTTTTTGTCCTCGAGGTAGAAAAGAAATCACGGATATTCCGCGATGTCGCGGAAAAAGCTCATGCTTCTTGCTTACAAAAATGGAATCAAACTAAAATTATCAGTTTCAAAAGCGATACTCTAATCGTGGCAACTCTACCAAGTTTAACCAAGAGGTAAAGTCTCATCTTTGGGTGAGAAAGGGAAATGACTTACGAAGAGTGATGGCTTCTTTATTTAAATGACTGCTATAGCCCACTGCATTACGACTGTAGACTGATATCCTATATCTAGTGTACGGCCGTAAGTTCGTTGCGGTGTAGTTTGCTATCGTCTGTGTCTTATCGACACACTCCGACGGGTTTTGCTTCGGACAAAACGAGACCTCAAACTGTTGCGTTTCTCCGCCATCTTCACCAGGAGTCCAGAGAAAGGTTAGGGTAGTCGAGGAGGTCAGCGCTTGTAACTCTCTTAGATTAATCGGGGGCTCTGGTGCACCTGAATAAAACAAGGTGTAAAAGACAATGGGTATAAGCTACAAGTATAATACAATAATATGTAAAGACAATAGGTATAAGCTACAGATTATAATACAACAACATATAAAGACAATGGGTACAAGCTACAGGAATAATACAATAATATGTAAAGACAATAGGTATAAGCTACAGATTATAATACAAAAACATATAGACAATGGGTATAAGCTACAGGAATAATACAATAATATGTAAAGACAATGGTATAAGCTACTGGAATAATACAACAATGTGTAAAGACAATGGGTATAAGCTACAGGAATAATACCATAATATGTAAAGACAATAGGTATATAAGCTACAGATTATAATACAACAACATATAAAGACAATGGATATAAGCTACAGTACTAATACAACAACATGTAAAGACAATGGGTAAAAGCTATAGGAATAATACAACAACATATAAAGACAATGGGTATAAGCTACAGGAATAATACTAAACCATGTAAAGACAGTGGGTATAAGCTACAGAATATAATACTAAAACATGTAAAGACAATGGTTATAAGCTACAGAGTATAATACAACATATAAAGACAATAGTATCAGCTGTAGGTATAAAACAACAACATGTTAAGACAATGGGTAAAAGCTACATGAATAATAGTAAAACATGTAAAGACAATGGGTATAAGCTACAGTATATAATACAAATAATACAACAATATGTAAAGACAATGGGTATAAGCTACAGGAATAATACAATAATATGTAAAGACAATGGTATAAGCTACTGGAATAATACAACAATGTGTAAAGACAATGGGTATAAGCTACAGGAATAATACCATAATATGTAAAGACAATAGGTATATAAGCTACAGATTATAATACAACAACATATAAAGACAATGGATATAAGCTACAGTACTAATACAACAACATGTAAAGACAATGGGTAAAAGCTATAGGAATAATACAACAACATATAAAGACAATGGGTATAAGCTACAGGAATAATACTAAACCATGTAAAGACAATGGGTATAAGCTACAGAATATAATACTAAAACATGTAAAGACAATGGTTATAAGCTACAGAGTATAATACAACATATAAAGACAATAGTATCAGCTGTAGGTATAAAACAACAACATGTAAAGACAATGGGTAAAAGCTACATGAATAATAGTAAAACATGTAAAGACAATGGGTATAAGCTACAGTATATAATACAAATTATACAACAACATGTAAAGACAATGGGTATAAGCTACAGAATATAATACAATAACATGTAAAGACAATGGTATCAGCTATAGGTATAAAACAACATTTAAAGACAATAGGTATAAGCTACAGAATATTATACAACATATAAAGACAATGGTATAAGCTACAGAATAAACAGAAACTTTGTGGGTGAAAAGAAGACACTATGAAAACTTAAAATTGGGAGTTTTACGACCACTAGCACGACCACTAGCGTGATTCTTTAAAGATTTAGTTGAGCCCCCTGTAAGTGAGAATCTGACCAGCCCGGCTGGACCGTGCTAGGCTGTGCACCCTGCGTTACCGGGATATGACAAGAGTGAACAGGGATGGTGGTGAACGTTAAACATGGAATGTGTTAAGATGGTTTGATACATCTGTAGAATACAGGTGTAATATATTACTGCTTGAGTCTCCTCACAAGGTGAAAATGTACTTTGAAGTTTTCATACTTTTCGCCAAATCCTTGTGTAGATTAGTTGAGATACGTATCGAAATGCAATTTCTACTTCCCCTAGCTTATGTATTTTTAACACCTAATGTATGAATGAAAATTTTGAAAAGTCTAAATATGGAGTTGCCTTAAATGACAAGGAAACATCTGTATGCATTTGTCTCCTTCCTTTTTTCTTTCGATGATCCACACATCTCACTCGTGATCATTATAAACTCATAAATTACGCTATCATAAATCTCATCTAAAATAACATCAACATGATTTCTCTGCCAATGTCATAAACACATGTGGAGTTCATTTTCCACCTGTATTATGATTTCCATTCATATATCCTCTTCTGTAGCTGCTCCTTTCTTTACGGCCATTGAAACAAGAACCCTTCAAGAACACATGATTCTGCCCTTGGTATTACTAACATATTGCTCAGATGTTATAGCAATTAGCTAAGGTAAAGCTTCATAAAACATGTCACTGAATCGTGAACCACGACAGAGACTTTGATAAACCTTTCCTTGAGTCACTGACGTTGATCAATTTCTGAAGATTCACTTTTGATTGGAAGTTCCTAATGGTATTGATACTTTACACAGCAGATTAGGGCAAGAAAACACCAAGAAATATGCTAGAACCACGTACCAAATAACGGTCAACCAAAGATGGACAAAACAGTTTTCATCTCAGAGGTATCAAGACCGTTTTCTCTGTTCAATACAAAACTGCCGCTCTAAAGTGAGAAAATGTGTTTTTACCTATCTATGACAAGGATGATTAAGAACTGCTTTATTCCTCATGTTTCATGTTAACATCATACCAATTACTCCCATGTATGTCTGCTGAATAACTTGGTTACCATTAGGTATGAATCATATCCGTTCTGCTAATAATTCAAGAACCTTTAATTACGCTTTTCCATATCTTCCTGATGCCTGTTTTCTTTAAATATTTTTTTCTTCTAAATATTGTTCAAGATCATATGCACTTTTTGTTGATGGAACATTGATCGTCGAGTCATAACTCTTCGCCATATGTATAGAAAACATATAAAGCGCTATGTACAGTATTGATAATATCATCTATGAAAGAATACCACAGTTTTCATGATAAGGACACGAACACATTCAAAACATCCAATGTCTTGTATGTGTCTATAGGGGATCGAATCCTTAGGTAGCCGTCCTGACCTAGTACAAATCAGCAGAGAGAGGCTGTGGATGCAACGCCTTCGCACCATTCAACCTCATGGGCTCAACATTCAGGAAGGACATGGCTAACTTTTCTTCTGTTCCCCCCTCCTTCTCTCCTTGTTCCCCCCCCCCATCACTCCTCTTCTCATAGCTCTCTTCCACCATTTTTTCCTCACACCTTTCTGTCTTTGTCCTTCTCCAGTTTATTCCCTACCCCCTTCCCTTAATCCTCTCTTTGTCCTTCCACTGTTTATCTCCTACCGCTCCTCTTCCCCTGTTGGTTTCTTTCTTTCTTCTCTCCATCCCTTGTCAACTAATCCCCTTACATCAATCTCCTTGTGTTCACCATGCTCATTAACCTGTCTGTATTCTTCGGCGTTTTTGTCCCTTCTGTTACTGTTACTTGTCATTTAGCCTTTGAAGAAGATCCTGCTAGGATCGAAACGTCAGGCCAACTTACTTTTACACAGTCTTGTATATGTGTCAGCTTCATTCATATTTAAACAATAGACATGAATCCATTGTTTCAATCCTACAATGTTATTCTCTGTGCTTTGCTATCATTTTATTGTTGCTCCGGCCTCTAATTGAAACCAATTATGAGATTTTTTTGAGCTGACTGATCACTGAGATTAAAATTATCTTTCACAATGGAGATCATAAACTTGACCAGCCAGCCAGCAATCGTTTCCAGGAAATGAAGACACACGACAAAATTCTTTAAAATGGGGGTTGACACAATGTCTCAGCATTAGATTGGTTTATTCTCAACACTCACTGATCACTGAAGACAAAAAAAAATAGAACTACAGGTCTCTTTGTCTGAACGATTGTCGTCTTGGGCAAAATTGCTAGAAATTGGTCACCCCGACTTTGAAAACAAAAGAACCAGCTTTAATTCACCACAATTAGGAAGTATTCCACTGTATGAAATTATCCTTTTGTTTCAAAGTATGAACATGGCCATGTTTACTGTACCAATCAGCTAACGATATTCATCGATATGATTTTAGCAATTCCATCGTTGGTCTGTTGCTAGAAATCAAATCAAAATATTTTATTTTATAATTTAACTGTCAATATACTTACTCGTTCCATTCAAGACAATCTTCAGCAATGTGGTTCCATAAGAATTGGTTGCATTGCAATAGTAAACCCCAAAGTGCTTCTCCCGGCTAATCTTGAAGAAATTCAGTTCCCCGTTGACCAGGGAGCCGTTGAAATTGTTTTCGGATACGATGCTCTCGGAGATGATGTGATTCCCAGGGTCGGTTTCCATCCTCGATCTGGTCCCATTGTACCAGCTGATGGTAGGAGTTGGGTTACCCCAGGCTTGGCAAGTCAGGGCCTTCTCCCCCCTCTCCTGGGTACGGACTAGCGTTGGGACAGAGTCGAGGATGATGGGTGCATCTGAAATAAGGAAATCATTCAGATTGAGTGGTGACTGGTGAGCATTATTATAGATGTGTTTTCCACAGGTAATCTACAAGATGTAAGAATTAAAATAAGCTGCAAATGGTTAGACGGAGCTGGTTAACCTGAGCTGTTCCTGACAGGACTTCAGCGTAATTGAGCTAATGCAGACATGAAAGAGGGGCACTGTTGAGAATCTACCAGAACAAGCGAATGACGCAATTTATACGAGTGTTTGTTCAGGCAAAACTGTTTCCCACCCCATACTTTCAATTACTTCAATGGTAAAACCCCATCAAGATCCCAAAGCACCTCCTCATCCCCTTTCCCCTCCCATACTCCCCTTCTACATCCTAAAATAAACAAAAACTTTGGCCTGCGAATGATATAAATTCAATTTTCTTTTCTTCACAGTTTGCTTTATCTTTCTGCTAATAGTTCTTGATTGAGACTGGTGATAACAGACATGCTAGTTTAACCACACCTTGAAAAGTAGACCCAAGATGAGATTTCCAGGCTGTGACATGTTTGTCACCAAACGAGAGCTAATAATAATAATAATTTATTCTTATATAGCGCTTTACATCAAAAGAATGATCTCAAAGCAGCTTCACAGAAACGCATAAAAAATACAACTTAAAAAGTATTACAGCTTAAAAATAATACAATCTAAAAATATTGCATCCTAAGAATTACAGAAATAAATAACTAACAATAATTAATAAAAAACAATAAAATTCAGAAATTAAAGACAAAAGCAATAAAATATGACAGCATACAATAAAACTAAAATACTAAACTATTACAGCCGAAGAAATAGCAACAATAAGACTATCAAAACAAAAATAGAAAATAAATTTCAATATAAAACAATCAAAACATGGCAAGATGGTAACACAATCAATATGACTGGAGGTTTAAAAAGAATAATACTTTCGAAAAAGGTGAGTTTTAAGGAGAGCTGTAATCAATTGCTTTTTTCCAGACACATTTCTTCATATGATCAGAAATTCTGATAAACTAACAAGTTTCCTTCTACCCCCCCCCCCCCCCTGTCGTTATGACGAACTGCATATATATACTAGAGATATAAATGAACATATAAATATTAAATGTGAAATTGACTTTGTCAAACACGATCGGTGGTTTCACTAATTCAGCTTATTTACCCACTACCACCAAATATCTTATCAGATTTATTGACAACAAAGAAAAGAAAAACTTTCCAGGAAACTGACGATTTATAATGAAATTAAATCCTGAATACTATCGAATGAATACCTCTTTACAATTGGGAAAACTCTTGTCCTCCAGTAAGAGAAGCCAATAAGGTGTTTATAAGCTGTGTAAATTAACAGCTATTTGACAGATTATCTTCAAGGTCTTTCATCATTACTTTAGATGAAGTAACTGAATGCTAATCAGTCAATCTTACTATATATGAGGTCACTACAGGTGTTTTAGGTCCAATGACCTTCATGCTATCAAGGTGAGGCTTTAATTGTGCCCTTGTCATTTAATTTACCTTCCAAAAAAAAACAAGAGGTAAAAAACCCTGATTTGCCTAGAGGGATGGGAAGTTCAGGTAATCTAAGTAGGAGTTCCTTACTTGTAATGAGTCTGTGTTGCGATCAAATTATCCTTACTTGGGAATAAAAAGACATTTTAGCAGTAAAAAATGGGACAAAATGGGGTAAGAAAAAAAGAAAGAAAAAAGTTCAAAAGGCTGGTCAGGGAGAAAGAGGTGAACAACCTTAGAAGGGAATAATTAATATGTTCTGAAAGGCTTAGCTTTCATTGGTTCATTTCGGTGCTTCAGAGATTAAAAGAACAAAGGGTCGTAAGGTTAACGACCCTTTGGCTTGAATGTCAACAAACGCAAACGAGACAGCTAGCGAGACAGAGAGGACTGCTGGAGTCATGTCCGAGATTGAAGTATCTGAGTCATGTTTGGGAAGGATTTTATTGGACATGAAACAATGCACTTTTGTGGATTTTACAAATGGTTCATGCATTGAATCAAATCTGATTTAAAACAAATAGGGATGGTTGGAAACAAACAATTATAAACAATATTATAGATTATGTGTACATCGAATACACTTTTCAGATAAAATAATATCTGTATGGAATAAATAAAGGATTTTATGAGCGGTGAAAATAGGAACAAATATATTGCACATGAAACAATGCACTTTTGTGGATTTTACAAATGGTTCCATTGTTGGCAATATTGAACAGAATCAAATTTAATTTTTTAAAAAAAAAATAGGGGGGATGGTTGGAATCATTTAAACAAAATACAACAAAATATGATAAACAACATTAGAGGTTATGTTGATGCTACAATACATTTAATGCCCTTTTGAGCTAAAACAATATATATTTATGGAATGATATTACAGAGAAATGAGGTGTTTTCCCTTAATAACTTTGTTAATTGGTTAATTTCCTGTAGGTTTCAGTACTAAAATCTGTTAACCATGCACAGATTCTTTGTCCAGACGGTAAAGAAATATTATGCCAAATTTTCCAGAAATGACCTTCTAGGCTTTGTGCATGAGGGTTAAACTACTGATGTGAAAATTGTTTTGAGAAATAAAACGTTTACTAGTCAATTCCTCAGAATAATGACTTCATATGTACAATTGATTTGATGAATTATTCCCATGTTTCCGACTATCAATTGGAACATTTTTATCAATTTTGCTCATGGAGACAATTATGTGCTGTATGAAACAAATTGTTAACTACCAAATAATGCTGTCATTTGATCATGTTTAAAAGGATTGTCTGGTGGCCCAAAGAAGTTACCTTAAAAAATAGTAAATAATTTTCCAAACATGTTGTCAAAGTATGAGAACGCTAATGTTGCGTTTGACAGAGAAACGATTTTTTAATCGTTATGGATAGACATTTCAAATATGATTTGAACAGTACAATACGTGACGTCAGCTCTGCCATAGCAGATTGCGTCATAACCCACCCTCCGCACAGTACCTATACGGTAATCACAACAAAAACAGCGTGTGTATACAGATAAATTTCTTCCTTAATTTCCGGTGAAATTTCTTAAAAATTAGATATGTTTTCAAAACCTCCTTAAGCCACCATGTAGTTGAGCGGTGGTTCCGTGGTCTTTGTGTAACACAAGGTAATTTTTAACAGCAGACTCTGAGTTGTTCAGGCTATACATCGCGCTATCCAGCTCCAACGCGAAAAATGTTCGCATGTAGGCTGTACTCAAACGTTGACAATCGGACAGTTCTGCGAAGCCTAAGCTTTTCAGCGCTATATTCTGCTCTGAGCCTCTGACAACGATTCGATCAATTTCTTCAATAATTTCCGGTGAAATTTCTTATAAATTAGATATAATTTAAAAAACTCCTTAAGCCGCAATATATTTAGTAGATCGGTGGTTTCGTGGTCTTTGTGTAACACAAGATAAGTTTTAACAGCAGGCTCTTCGTTGTTTATACATCGCGGTATCCAGCTCCAGCGCGAAGAATGTTCGCGTGTATAGGCTACTATAACGTTTACAATCGGACAGTTCTGCGATGACATCGATCCCGCCAAGTTTCAACTTTCGGTTTAACGAATACTTTATAAGTTTCCTTTTACTGTTAATTTGATCCGTGAATTTTATTTCAGCGAGTTCGAAGAACAGTTAATGAACTGTGGTTTGAGTGTGAGTGTACTATGTGTAACGCTATACAAGTACACCAACTGAGCATCGTAGTATATACGTTCGCGAGTATGTACGTTATATATATGAGGCAATTCAATGTGCTTACACGTGAGTTAATTTGCTGCGGAATTGGGAGTGCTAACTTCAAGTCGCCTGTTTTGCCTATCTGCAAGCACTACGTCAAACACCATATTGAAGCGTTCGAACAAACGGTACTTTTGGTGAGAAACTGGTGAATTTGAAAACCAGATTTCTACAAGAAGAAAATGTCGAATGGGGACAATTTTTACATGGTTAGAAAGAGAAAAATAATAACTACAAGGACAATGTATCAAAATCTTCCACCAGACAATTCCTTTAAGGGGAGGAGAAGGACAGAGGAAAGTATAAGGGGGAGGGGAAAGGGGAAGGGAGTAGGAGGGAGAGTGGGAGGGGAGGCGGATGGGGAGGGGAGGGAAGAATAATGGGGAAGGGGATGATAAGGTATTGGGAGGGGAAGGCAAAGAGCTAGGTTATTTTCTCACATGCACCTTAGTTAAACTGACTCTCAAATGTTTACAATCTTTACAGGCAAAGATGCCCATGATTGACTACATAACCATAGGATGATTACAATTGTATGGAAAGGTGCAGCAATTCAGGATGATTCCAATGCTGGTTATAGACACTTTAATACCCATTTATACATTATGATTTTCAAAACAAGTACATCACAATAAAACAAAAAAACCCACATACAACATCAAGTGTGATAAGCACAATCATTGTGGCACCTAGCTTTTACATACATTTACGTATCTGTTTGCGTATAGGTTATGTTATAAAGGACTTGTAAAAAAAACATCATTAGCAATTCAATATCTTAAAGTTTGGAAACAATTCAGCTATTTCTATTCTAATTCTGCATGATATCGCCCAGAAGGCAAGGAGGGTTTAATTAGACAAAGAAGGAATTAGGTAATAAGATGTTTTTGAAGAATGGGGAAGAACATCTTTGCAAATATTAAATCTTCAATATTTATCTATCCGTGAATATTCTTGCTATTTGTAGCATATATGAGTAAGACACATAACCCTAAATGTCTGGCTGGAACGTCCCTCCCACCCCCCCTCCTCCACCACACCCCTCGCATATATTTCATACATATTTCATTATTGCTTAAATACTGCAGCAAACTGCGTTTGTCATTTCATCCTGTTTTCATCATGTGGCTCACAACAAGCAGTGTGGATGGAAGGTTTTTAATTTGAAACAGGACAGCGCTCCTCGTGACAAACGATATGGAAGTGTGCATACACACTGTTATTATGACTGAACCATAGCAGGTGGTTAAGTTGTAATCAAATATGCATAAAGGACAAAAAATAGAAAAGGAAAACCCTGTTGTTTTTCCCCAAGATGCTATTTAGTTGCTCAATACCGTAGGACATCAAGCGCAGATATGAAGCCATGAGTAAGCAATTTCCAAAGTTCTCCAATTATCAAAGATGCCGCTCGTCCGGATTAATGGTGTTAGTTAAAGTTTGGTGTTGAGTTACATCTGGTGCAGTCATTTACTGTCCAGAGTAACAATGGCTGGTGATCAACTTCATGGGTGTTAAACACCACCAAAACTAGGCCATATGTTTAATTACATTTTTGGGGGTGAAGATAGGATATCCCCCTGACAGAGAAAGAAAGTATTTGCAATTTGTTACTTTTAGGCTGTCAAAGCATGTTAATAATGCAAGCTAGTGACAATCTTCATTTGGAGAATTTTTTTTTTATCATTGATGGAACTCGTACATGCACCATGTTTGTAATCCCTCTGGGTATATAAAATGTGCTCAGAATGTAAAGTATGACCTGTATTCTTCTATGTGTATCTTGTTATAGAAAAAACTAGTACGTAATATCCCTCTGGATATAAGAAATGTGCTCAGAATGTAAAGTATGACCTGTATTCTTCTATGTGTGTATCTTGTTATAGAAAAAACTAGTATGTAATATCCCTCTGGATATATGAAATGTGCTCAGAATGTAAAGTATGACCTGTATTCTTCTATGTGTGTATTTTGTTATAGAAAAAACCAGTATGTAATATCCCTCTGGATATATGAAATGTGCTCAGAATGAAAAGTATGACCTGTATTCTTCTATGTGTGTATCTTGTTATAGAAAAAACTAGTATGTAATATCCCTCTGGATATATGAAATGTGCTCAGAATGAAAAGTATGACCTGTATTCTTCTATGAGTTTCTATAGAAAAAACCAGTTGTAAGGTAGTAATAATTATTAGGGTAACTATATTCACAGGAGACTAACAGTTTTCTTTCATGGGTGGTGTGGTGTGCTCCTATTTTATTGTTTAAAGCTATGAGACTTTATATCTTAGAACAATTCCTTTCACCACGATACATGCTCTCTGTATTGTACTGAATCCAATTAAATTTCATTTCATTTATTTGTTTTTTCTCAATATACGGTACATTGTATGTCATACAAACGTTTACAGATATGAAATTGAGTATAAAGAGAAAGGAAGTGATCTAAAAACCTGAAAGGCTTATCGAGTAGAGCCACTCCCTAAAGAAGGAAAATAATTAAGTTATCAGTGTTAACGATATAAACAAACTAAGATTTCTAAAAAGTATTATGGATCAATAATCACTTATGTAAACCTCGCTTAATTGACGTTTAAAGGAACGTGGTGACTGAGAATCATTTTAGATCATGATGATTAAGTAGATAATTCCAGCAAGTGTTTGCCCGATAACGTATACTCTGTTTACTCAGGTTACTATGGAGAAAAAGTCTATGTATGTAACCAGCCTGTCTTGTATTATAATCATGGATTTCCTTATTAACAGTGAATAAATTTTTACATTTTTACAATTAAATTTGTTTTGAACATTGTGAAAAAAGAACACAAATATATGAAATGAAATGTGTGTTAATTAAAAACTCAATGCATATCGTCTGATCTGCCTACTGTAAAATATGTGATATTTCCATTTTTCTTTCTGATGTGGGGGGGGTATGGGGTTGGGGGAAGGGTGGGAGAGGGTGTGATGGTGGGGAAGGAGGGAGAGTGGGGTAAGTGTGCCAGAATCTAATATTATGATACAAAAACTGACAGTTTGTTACACTTTTTGCAACTGCAGAAGTTAGAGAACTTGCGACAGCTTACAGCCAGCTATTTTACCCCATTAACTGTTACGGGTTTGGCAAATACACTGTAAAACATCCACAAAGTAGGCTGTCGGTTGGGTTCGACAGGTTTTAACCGCAGTTTTCGTCCTTCTATAGAACTCCATTTTGCTAACCTATTTGAAAAATGTCAAGACATTTTATGATGCCAACTGATAGACCTAAATCCTTTCTCTTTATACTCAATTTCATATCTGTAAACGTTTGTATGACATACAATGTACCGTATATTGAGAAAAAACAAATAAATGAAATGAAATGAAATGAAATAAATTGTGTCCTTCAACTTTTCCACAAGAATTAGATGTTGCCCAGAGTAATTAGACAATTGTAATTACCGGAATTCCCTACCCCCTTCCCTTAATCCTCTCTTTGTCCGTCCACTGTTTATCTCCTACCTCTCCTCTTCCCCTGTTGGTTTCTTTCTTTCTTCTCTCCATACCTTGTCTGTTAATCCCCTTACATCTATCTCTTTGTGTTCACCATGCTCATTAACCTGTCTGTATTCTGTGATGTTTTTGTCACTTAATTCTGTTACTGTTACTTGTCATTTAGCCTTTGAAGAAAATCCTGCTAGGATCGAAACCTCAGGCCAACTTACTTTTACACATTCTCCTACACAGGCTCTCTAGTGGATAAGCAGTTTCCTAACAGTTTTATTTTAGTTTTATTTCTCATCTTCCAAGAACTATCTTATACTCACACATGACTGCAAGTTCGACGGCCGAACTGTAAACTCCGCCTCCGATTCCGTTACTGGCGACACACCTGTAACCTTTAGCATCACTTATTTGCACCTCCTCAAAGACCAGCCGCCACTCGTTTGCTCCGTTCTTCTCCCCGTTGGTGTGGTTGTAAGTGACCCACTGGGTGGAGCCCGACTCCTGTACCTCCCATTGGATTAATTTGTCCGTCATGGGGTTCGCCTCTGCTTGGCACGATATGATCACTTTCCTACCGATCCTGATACCAGATTCAGGGGTCATAGATATGCTGGTTATAATCGGCTGATCTGAAATAAGTATGATTGCCGGCGTTTTAAGACGACAGTTTCGTACGAGTTAAACAGTCTCAAAACCCTGCAGTTATGCAACAAACTGAGATATTAGCTATGTCGGTGTATTTATAACTAGTTAATTTTATGTGAAAGTAAAAAATTAATTAATTAATAAGAAGTTTTACAGTTTGATTTATTATTTTTTACAATTCACTTGTCATTCAAATTGTCTATCGTTTACAAGATCTTCAGGAAAAGACTTCTGAGGATATTTAATCCAAATCGTGTACAGTGTAAAGGTTATGAAAATTCAAAAAAATTTAAGACAATTCAAAAACAATGGCCATCCTGTGACAGATGTATGCAGTGAGTGGTTCATTGACCGATAAATATACCACTTAAGATCCCTGCATACCAAATGTCACCACAGAGCATTCCGGAAGTCCATATTAGGGCGTGGGGTGGGGTGGGGTGGGGATACCATGTATCAGAAATGAGAAGTTTCTCTTATTAACTCACTATCCTTCTTCCTTGATCTTAGTAAAGTCTCAAAGGGCTATGAATGTCTGCTCTAAAAGATTCAGGCAGTTCAGTCTGCTCCATGGGACAGCTTTTTACACATATCAAGCCCTACCTCCCACATTCGTTTCACGGGACTGTGGCGGCCAAACCATACCCTGAATTTTTCTTTTAAATTTATTCGTTTACTGCTTTTTATTTACTTTGTGAACAGCAATTGATACAAAGCCATGGCATTCTATCGCACCATGTAGCAATTGGCCAAGGTTGAATTACTCACATTGAATGTCCAAATTGCATAGTTCACATGGCGCGGCGGGACAGACTCCCATCCTATCCTCGATGCAGCATGAAAAGGCGAGAGGTCCATTCTCACGGCGGATGCGAGAGCTGGTATAATCCAGACGGGTGATCAAACCGGGGTAACCCAAACCGGTGTATCGCTCCTCTCTGGGGTCCACGGCTAGCTGCGTGCCATTCAACGAGAGCGTCAGGCCGAGAGCGGGGTTACTCGGTCCCACCTCACACGTCACCGAGACGATGTCCCCGTCTCGCACGGCTGGGCAGGACGTGAAGTGAAACATTCTCGGACAATCTGGAATGGACGAGGATGGAAAGACAATACAGCGTAATTAATCCATAAAGTTCTGTAATCAAGTTCTTTCAGTTATCACAGTTCCATATGAAGTGTGGGAGTTGTGCTCAAAAGGATAGTTCGGAGGTGACAAAAATGTGTTTTTGACAACGATAGTTCGACGGGGAGAAAAAATATCTTTTTTTTTTTGACAAATGAAGGTAGGTAGAAACTTCTATTAGGCTTATTAGTACTGGGTTGCTAATGACCAATCTAATTACTTGTAAATTATCACTGCGATATAATGATTAGCTAGAGATATTTAACTCCCAGAGATAATTAATCTAAGATACCAGGTATAGATACCAGGTACAGATACCAGGTATGATACCAGGTATAGATACCTGGTACATAGTGATGGAAGTTGTGATCATAGATCATCAATTAATATGATAATAACTGTAACATTTTGATTGATTTAGAACAGGGGCTTAGCCAGTATGCAGCACTGTAGGCCAGGGCCTACACTTTTTTGGCCAAGTTATCTTTTTCTTTAAAAACACCCATAATTCAAATCCATAAACTTGCTGGACGAGTTTAAGAGTCTAGACAGGAAAAACCAATTGAAATGAATGTAGCAAGAATATGGCTAAATTACTGGCTATAGTTGTATCAAAGACATTTCTGGCCTAGATCTTTGTATCTACATGTATCAGAAGTTGAAAAGTAAGACTACTGTGTACATGTACATTGCTAATTTTAAATACATTATGTAGTATTCAATTACGTACTATTTTAACTTGTTTGTTTTTGGGGATTAAAAGTGATATTGAATGAGGTGTCTCAAGTTAGCAAGAGGCCGGGGAACCAGAACGAACACTCGTGAAGGGCAGCTGTTTCCGGCCATCTGGGGGATTTGTAACACCAAAAATTTTCTTGTACGCTCCGCGCCAACCGATGGTGGCGCTTCGCTCAGATAGTACACCTTTGTAAATCCATTTGAGTATATCAAGGAATTGATATGCTAAAATTATTATATCTCTCCCTGCTTAAGACATGATCTACATAATGGATTAATTTAGGCAGAATTTTAGGCTGAGAAAAAAGAAATATATATGAGTACTTTTCCCATTCCCGTTTTAATATATATATGCTAACTCTCTGGAACGCTCCTTTAAGGCTACATTGATAATGAATATGTTAATAGCTCCTCATTGCAGGCCTAAATGGTCATGTTACTCCATTGTTCTAATAACTTCTAACAACTCAACCGATACTTGTCCTTTACCTCACAACAGAGCACCTTATACTATAAGACATTCAACACCATGCATTGCTCCTTGACATGTATGTACTTCACTGTTAACATGTGCTTTGAGGCCATAAAAAAAATAACAATGTTATGTTTTCCTAAATTGAGTTGTGTGTGTTGCATCTGAGGACTGACCTAATGACCTATGTACTAGACTATATACTTCAGTCACTTTAATTGATGCCCCTGAGATGCTGAAAGTCTCATCTCTCAAACACTGTAAGTGTAATAGAAGTACAAAAACCCAGACTGAAAGCAGTACTTATTAAACAATTTACATCTTATTTATCATTAATAATGTGCCCTAAGTCATCTATCTACCTAATTAGAATAATCGAATAGCCCTGCACCCCTCTTACAAATCTTCAGAAGTATGCGACTCCTCTTAAATTCACAGGTACTGGATTAGAAAGATAAGTTGGATCCCCTATCATATAACATCTACTCAAATTGTCTCATTGTGTTTTTTAATTTTTTTTTTTTTTAAATTTTTAAATTTTTTGTTACCAAAATCCTCTATGATGGCCTTGCGGATTTAACCAGTTAGCCTGTATTATAAAAGAAGTAATCTTTATCACTTCTGGTAGAGTTGGCATTTTTCAAGGTAATTCTCAGCGGGTGATTAAACCAGGGAGATCTGCTGAGGCTTCCTGATTATACCTACAGGTTTACTGGTCTGGTCGAATCTTCACTTGTAATATCATCAAAGGGAAAAGCAATTTCCTACAGAGATATATATGGCCTGCTCATAAAAGACCTGCAGGTAAATTAAAACCTACGACTGTTACATTCGCCATATATATATCGAAGCTGAAACCCTATACAGTCCTATCGCAACGATAAACCTCACAGCCTTTGGCTCGATCCGTTCTTTAATGGGTGTATAGGATAGGAGCCTTTCTCAAATTAAACAAGACCCGGCGAGGAATATGGTCATGTTTTTCAAAGACTCTATCCAGGTTTACGACGGGAGAATAAAAGATTCCGGTGATCATGAGCCGTCTCGCAGGTTGCATCGAACATTAAAAAAAAGAAAGAAGAAGACGAGAAAATCTACCGTCTGTTTTTGTAATCTTGTAAAATTGTTTCCGTTCTTAGGCCTCTTTTCAATTTTATGGCGATCGGTGAGTACGAGCCGGGGAACCTAGGCAATCACACAGCTCCCTCGTCATCGATTCTTTGACAGTTTTAAAATCTCTGGGACCCCTTCAGACCGAGATTCTGACTTTGGAAAAGAGTATATGTAGATACGGTACGTATCTTGAGTTGAAGTTACACAGAGAGGCATGTGCACTTTACCATGCATAGAGTGTGATAAGGATGTGAGGCCTGTCCTTGTAAAGGGGTTTGTCTTAACCAAATAGAGGAGGCCCTCACTTAACATTCATAATGAACAAATTTACTATAAGTGTGCAGGAGTAAATTACAGTTCACCACCAGAATGGAAAACCAGAAAATAAACACATTTGGGGGTTCCAATGTACAAACATATTCATAGTGTGGTAAGCCATACATGTTAATATATGTTCTACTATCATGTCTGAAGAACCACTCCCTTCTTTCACCCCCCCCCCTCCACCACCACCCCCAGCCCAAACCTGGCCTCACTCCAGAAGCATCAAGAATCAGATCAAGACATAGCAACAGCTATTCCCCCCCCCCCCCAAACTCCCCTTCATTTTTTTTTGTATAGAGCATAATATGTGAAGAAGAATCATTATTCTTTGTAACATTTACACTAAGGACACCCCTTCCATATTATTTTATATTATTTGCCTTGGGCCCTGGGGCTGTAGCCTACCCCCTCCTCTAGCTGAATTCTCTTTCATCAGGCCTGCCTCGGTGTTCCAGGCGTAACTCGAGAGCAATTCTGGACTGATTTGCAAGTTCTTCATATAGTGAACATTATTAACCTTTTTCACGGTCCGCAAGTTGAGACAAAATTAAGTGCGGGACACTGGGAATTAATTGAAACTGCTTTATAAGTGGTGACTTAAAATAACAGAACCTATACATGCAGTTTTTGTTACAATACAAATACAAATTTACAATATACAATATACAAAAAAAAAAAAATACAAATACTGCAATGTTCTCAACTAATTAGAATCTATCAAGATACATGTCTTTGAATATGTTTGTGCAATAGGCATGAGATATTTGGTCTAGAGGTGACCTAACCTCCTCATTTCAACCACCAGCTGTGAGTCCATCAACTGTAAAATATCCACATGCTTGGATGCACTTAAAGGCTTTGAAGACTCGCCCCAAACCGTGTGCGGCCATCTGAAAAAGTTAACTTTCTGTTGCTTTACAGTGTTTTCATGCTCACATTATAAATGTTGAATATCTGGAAAAGTAGCTATATAGAAATAGCACTCATCTTTTGTGTTTGTCTTTTTGTCTTGAACTATAAAATATCAAATCAGAACTACAACTGGTATGAAATCTTGCCCACGAAAGGTAATGAGGGCGGTATTGAAGAACTTAGCATGCATAGACTCCGGATATGCTGACCTGACTAATTAACTTTGACTTCGGCTTTGAGTACAGCGTTTCCGTATGCTGCCGTGTGAGTCGAAACTAACTGTAATAGTAATTACCGATTTTGCGATCCGTCTTATAGCCATTGCAATAATATAATTATAATGTAATAATATACATTAATATAAATAAATTGCGATCCCCCTGACGATTTTGCAAGGTCATGAAGAGCGAATCCATAGTTTTCCCTTCCGGGAAACCACAAGGACTGAAATCTTGACTACAGTGACCTTTTAATAAACTATAACCGAGCATTACCAGATTTGTACGAGGATCCCAACAAGGTCATATAACGGTAGAAGGAAAAGAACTTCTACCAGTCAACCGTGTCTAATTAAAATCTAACATCTCTTCCCTTTAAGGATCGGCGATCCGGAGAAAGAGGTCGGCCAGTAATGAAAACTAGGTCAGGTTAAACAAGTCTTGGACCTCCCAAATTCCTTTCTCTAAATATTAATTCTGTGCCAAAAACTATCGCAAATATTATTAGACTCACAGGCCCTGAGTTAATAGCAGATTTTTTGCAAAGAATTTTTTTCTTCTTTTTTTGTGACTTTTTGACACCTACACAGAATGCGTGACAATGCCTCTTATAACAGTACAGTCCTGTTATGAGTCCTTTCTTATTGCAAATGACAAAAGAAACTTTAACGAGACATTTCCGATTTGCTGTTTGCATTCGATGTGGTAAAAACCACATGAAAGGGTATAGTCAGGCCAATAATATAAAATAATATGGAAGGGGTCCTTAGTATATATATGTTACAAAGAATAATGATTCTTCTTCACATATTATGCTCTATACAAAAAAAATGAAAGGGTATAGTCGCGTCTCTGTGACGTATAGGTAATGTCGATCTTAGAATCAAATGTTATCATAATCAGGGAATGTCTGAGCTAGGTGTCGTAGTGTGGTTAGGTTTGTGGGTTTTATTTCTTGAAATTATACAACTTTGCGTTTTAGTACCAATTTGCACAAATTGCATAATACTTTGATATGTGTTACCATCTGGATGAAGTATTCCCTCTTTCAATAGCTCACATGATCCATTTATAATGGGCCTACATTTGGGGAAACAACAACCCAAAATCTAGAAGGTTAAATGTTTAAGTTGGCCAGTACGATTTTTGAGTAGGTTTCGATTTAAGTTTGTTGTTACAAAGCAGCTGTCACAAAATTATGGTTTCCATTTGTACATATGGAAAATCTAGGCCAATTTATCATATTTAAATAATTCACGCAAACTGCTACATGAAGGTGACGACCTAAGATAGATCGTGACCTAAAGTTTATCTGCCTTCATTAGGATAGGATTGTTCAAAACTGAAAAGCCAAGTCAAAATGTCTTTACATACTTGCAATACTTTGTACTAATTCTATACATTACATGATTCTGATCACACTCTCTCTCCCAATACTGACTTCCCCCTTCCCCCTCCCCCCTTCGTCTTGCAATAATTCCATTCTCCACTCTCCCCTTGGGCTTCCATCCTCCTTATGGATACCCATATTCACTCTGAGCAGGGTCAGGGTTAGAAAAAACATCGCGGTCTACTACTGAAAGTAGATCACAGTGTACCAATTTCAGCAGTGTTTACCAAAATCTTGGTCAGGCTTACTAAAACTGGAAAACCGGAACACACTGGTAAGCAGTTTGGCCCATAATTGCTTACTAACATTTTTCGCTAATTTCCAACGCTGAGCATTGTGTACTCAGTAATGACTATGAATATGCTATATATGTTATGATGGAGACCTCATTTCAGGTAGAGATTATTCCAGTGAGCAACTGGCTGACTCCATTAAACCCATCCCCATCTATCCCCTCCCCTTTCCCTTCCCACCCATCCCCCCTACAGCTGGTCTTCCAGGATATTATTACCTCCCTCTCCTCCCCTTTATCATTAAACCTACCTGACATTGACATTCAACAGATTACCTATAATCTTTGTCATGAAATGATAATTTAACTAGAATCGCACAAATAATCATGGTCTACTATCATCAGAGCCTGTTAATTTATTGTGCGTAGTAAGGGATAGAGAAAAAAATCTTTTCAAAGCTATAGATACAAGTTTGTTGTCACCTTCACAGTGACTGAACAGCAAATTCAGACAAAGGACAGGAATTTCTCAATTCATGCATGAAGAAAACAAGTAGGGTGCCATGCAGTGGTACTGTCGCACGCTATGCTATATATTAAAATACTATACTATATAATATGTATAAAATATATGTATATATATATATATATATACCTTTAATACAAAGTAATAAATTACCATACGGTGATGCCTGAGACAGATGCACGGAGTAATATATCCACATTGCATTTCAAATTTAATTTTATCATCCATCCAAATTGGTCAAATAAAATACAAATTGTAAAAGATGTAGGCCTAGCTAGCAGTTTTCTTTTGTAAACAGCAACCATTTACTAGTTTATATCAGACAAAAATTCAGCTCCTTCAACATTTGATATTAACACAAACTTTGAACACCAAATTATATTCCCTGCATGTAGAAGAACAAATGAAGTTAAAGTATTTAAGTGATAATTTTATGGGCGATGCAACGATAGTAAGGACCTTCGTTATGAATAGGCTATTCAGCTAAGATCCAAACACCACAAGAAAAAAAAAAAAAAAAAAAACTTCATTCTGAGTTACATATTGCATGATGCCAAAAAAAAAAACACCACTTGGGTGAGATATACCATCAAGAAACTGTAACAGTCCTGGGTATTAGCCCCAATATTTTAGCATGCTAAAACCCTGGATGTGTTTGGCATTGTACATGGTTGTTTTGCTGTTTTGACCTTGTTCGACCCCAAATGACCTTCGACCTTCACCTAGAGTAGAACCTTTAAGATCCAGGATAGAAATTTACTTGAATTGAATTAATATTACTTTTCTTTTATTAATTTCCATTTAGTATCACATTCAAGTCAATTGTCAAAACAAGCAGACCGTTTAATAAATAAATCGTAGATTCGTTTTAATATCAAAACTTCATCAGCCCGCTTGTTGTGGGACCAGCACAGATTTGTAAAGGAAAGCACAACATGAATACTTCCACCTCCGTTTAAGTCTTTTTTTAAATTTAAACAATCAACTCCATAGTTATAACACTAGACACTCAACTGCCATTCATTTGGATTACCCACAATTAGTTTTAAATACTAAGTCTGTAAGATTTACTGGTGCCACATTTTGGAATACTCTCGAACCCAAACTTAAAAAATTACCAGCCTTATCAATATTCAATAAGCAACTGAAGCTATATTTATTAAACAATGATTTTTAATATATATACGTTAAAGTTTTCACATTTTATAATGCTACTTGTGCATCCCGTTCGGGAAGTGGGGGGGGGGGGGTGTAGTTAGCGTATTGTATTTAATTTTTCCATGGTGAATCTGCACTTTATGAGTGCATAAGCATAGCTTTTTTCAGATTTTCCATGCTTTTTTTCTTTCTTTGATATTGGTATTATTCATTATTGTAAATGTAATTGTAAAAAAAGAAAAAAAGTGAAATAAACGAAACAAAACAAATAGTGCCAGAAGAGGGTAACTTACACTTGATATCTAGCGTCACCGTAGCCTGGAGATCATTATAGTCCGCCACCACGCAAGAGAGTTCCCGTCCGTTATATTCGGGTGTCGGATAAAACTGTAAGACGCTGGAGGTGGTGTAGCGGTCCACGCCGTAATCAAACGTCCCTTGAGTGGCGTTGGCCGATACATTGATACGACCGTCTATCATCCAGCTGATATTAGGGGCGGGGTAACCATTGTGGGCGGAGCAAGCGAACCTCACGCCTTCTCCTTCCCTGATGTTCCCAGGCAGCTCCACCATCTCTGGTTCGTCAGGTGGTCCTGAAGAGAGAGAATACCAAGGAAAACATAACTTTCATTCAATGAATCAATCAATCAAGGATATTCACAGTACACTTAAATTCATGCAAAGATAGCTCCTGCAACAGGTGGGCTTCGAGAGATTCTTGAATATTTCATACGACTGAAATTCTTAGACGATAATTATGTCTGTTCCATATTGTATATTATTATTATATTATCTAAACAGACAAGCTTGTCTATGATGTCATGTGACTTGGAGCAAGCTTGTCCATGATGTCAGGTGACTTGGAACAAGCTTGTCTATGATGTCAGGTGACTTGGAGCAAGCTTGCCCATGTCAGGTGACTTGGAACAAGCTTGTCTATGATGTCAGGTGACTTGGAGCAAGCTTGCCTATGTCAGGTGACTTGGAGCAAGCTTGGCTATGATGTCATGTGACTTGGAGCAAGTTTGCCTATGATGTCAGGTGACTTGGAGCAAGCTTGCCCATGATGTCAGGTGACTTGGAACAAGCTCGATAGCTGACATCTTACAGAATCTATAAAGAAGTGCCAAACCCCTTGTATACAGATTCAATTCCCCACATTTTGATCCGCTCATTTTTGTCTTTTGGAGTCTTTTGGAGTTCTTTCACTGGTTTACATTTTCTTTCCTTTTTTTTTGTTATCCATTTATATGACACTACTTATCCTCATTGTCAAATCATACAAATTGATAGAATGAGACTTTGCTTTTTACAAAAGGGGAGAGGGGTGGGAAAAGCTGCTTTATTCAAATTCCTTTTATGTAGTAAATATATATAAAAATAACTCCTCACAATGGCAGGTTACTATCTTACAAGGTCTGTAGTAAAAACCTTGAAAATGATAAACAAAAGAGGTGTCAAGGTTTATATAACATTTTTCTAAGGGGGTTATGGTTAAGGGGCATTAACGGCCACCTGCTGGCTCAGTTGAAAAATTGATTTCCATCAACAGATCTGCAACGTTCCACTGAACATGCACAATCTTTACGAAAGCCTATCATGAATGGAATCACTAAATTCCATTAATTCATGAATGCGAAGAGAATAACAAATTGGCATCAAAGAGGCCCAACAATGGCTTTAGTAGCCAATGGGACTATATGCATGCTACCTCACATATTCTGTTTGACGATGTTTATCGTAACCTTGCCAGACTATCCTTTGAAATTACTGGGCAAAAAAGTGGGAAAAAAGAGAGATTGCGATCACTAGATCAGACACAAAAAGTGTCTTTTGTTTTCTGTTTTTAATAAACCAAAATTTTCTTGATAAACCTGTAGTCAATTCCCACAAAAATTGTATCCCCGGATGACATTGCATGATGCAATCACCAATCACACGTAACACTTAATTGGTTCTAAATTTTTTAATGAACCCCCAACATATATATGTATAAATAAATATATATATATAGATATAGATATATATATATATCTATATCTATATATATATTTATAGAATTGAAAACATAATATTATATAAACTGGCTAATCGAGATGGAAAAGTGCAGTACGTTTCTGGTAACATACTAAGTAGTTTATGGTGTACTATTGTTAATATGACTTAGAATGTACTAATTAATGATGTTTAATACACAGCTGTATATACACATGTAGATGTTGTTTTTACTGATCCCTCAAGTATAAAGCAGCCAATAGCACCTGGATCATACAAGAGTATCATTATTGTAGACAAAATCCTTACAGGGTTAAATCAAGCTTATAAACAGCTTAGTGATGATTATACAGAGAATAAACTGTTGTAATGGCTGACCTGGTCTATTATACTCTGTGGTTTTATTTTTCTTGCTTTCTTAATTTTTTTGTGTGTGGAGAAATCAAGGTTTCAAGGAAAGTGTATTCTGAGGGATATGTTTTAATCCGTATCCAAATAATGGAATGGACCAAAATCAGTGGATTATACCTAACTCCATGCAGTGGGTGGTTGAGCAATGGTATAGAGGGTATTATATCCATCCCAAGTGGCCATCAACTAGGACAATTAAGTGCTAGCTATCGATGTTACTAAGATCCATACTTATATCGCAAGTATGAGCAATAACGTTTTTGCTTCTTTTTTTTACATTTAGTTTTTCCACAAATTTATTTAGACACCTCTGTAAAGTATTGTGGCTCCTCTCAAAGTTCCCTGGCGCAACACCATATTAAGGTTTTAGCCTAATTATCACGACATTCATTGATATGCAGGCGTAAAAAATTAATTGCACAAGCATATCAATTAGAGTATGTTAACACTTGCCATCCTCCAATCTTAATAATGTGTTTCCTAAAACGCCAAATATATCACTTCACTTGGTCTTTTATGTTCACCTTAGATCCTCAGCGGGCGGCGCAATCAGGCAGTTTGGTAGAATGAACACAGCGACTGGTCTCGTCGATGTTTAGACATGTGATCACGGTTACGTGCACCCTTGTGATTAGTTGCATGTGTATACTCTACAGCAAGAAACAGGACCACATGACTTCATATGTGTGTCGTCACCCAGCTAGCTAGGGCTTTGCAAAATCCCATGCGCACGACGCCCAGGGCTCCTTAAAACCCTATATTCTGGCTACCTATAAATTCATGGCCAGAAAGGCTGTAACCACCATGCATGCCACCTGCACCATGATCCCACAGAGCAGATTTCACGATTGTTATTTCGATCTCCAAGCCGTCGAATTTTACTATTAACAAACTGCTCACAATTACATGCACAGTGCATGCGAGGCAATATTTACTAAACATCACGCACCAGGAAGTGAAATGTTAACTGTCAATAGGACAATTAAAGTGTTTTCTTCCTGGGACTTTTTCTTTTTACCGACTTTAGATAACGTTTCTTGAAAACCCTCCAGCATTTTTATTTCAGCAATTCATCAGCTTCGGCAGCAAATTTGAAGTATCAAATTATTTAATAAAATGTACAGGACACAATCAAACAGGTTTCATTTCAAAATTCTTCCCACCAAAGAAGTTCTAGCTGTAAAATATATGACATATTCAACACAGAGAGTGGGATTCAACAATTGGGGGGGGAGGGAAGGGGGAGAGGTGGGGCAACTGTAAGACAGACAGCAATACCGTCTGTTACAAAGATCATAGGGAACCAGGGCATAGACTTCAAAACTTGAGAATAAACTTGACTAGATATAGTTACACTAATGAGCTGCAATTGCTAAGGGCTTTTCAGGTTTGAAGAATGCTCAAGATTTAATTAGTCTTCAGAAGTCTACTCCAAAAAGCTGTCTCAAGTATGCTAGAATAATCCACAAGAAGGTCATACATGTGGTATAATGACCTCCATTGTCCTATTGTCCAATTATATCCCAGCTCCGCTCTTCAGGGATGAATCGAAACTCCTGAATACTGTATTTAAGACACAGATTTTACTTTTAAAAAGTTACTTATTTTAACAATGGTCTGCTACCAGTGAAAGAACTACATAATTACTCGCTTATTCACATATATAGTGTGAAGAGCATTAGCCGTACCCATGCAGCAGTCTCAATGGGATACAATCACCATGGCAACACATTTGTGTTTGCTGTATATAGCTCTGTAACTTGAGGGTGCATGGTACTAATACATGCCACATCAACCACATCAGCAGCTAAGACCATGCATGGCATTCTTCTATGGTTCCAGAGTAGTATACAAACTGCTGATACAACTTTGCAGAACTAGTGTAGAGCAATTTGAATAGCATTTTACAATGTGGTACTGGATAAATGCTTCACCTTTCCAAGGGACTGGTGATACACACTTAGCATATTACATTGATCACGCTGTCACAGTCTCGATATGTGGGGAGGGGGAAGGGCGGGGGTGCTACTGGTGTAAAGAGTGGATCTGCAGTTAAGGCACTTCGTTTTCATGTCCAGGCTCTAATATCCTGATTAACTTTTGTTTTTCAATGGGTATCATATGAAACACATAAATGATTTAAAGCCAGTCTGTGCTGGGTAAATAAACACCAA
This sequence comes from Apostichopus japonicus, assembly GCF_037975245.1. Taxonomy (NCBI): domain Eukaryota; kingdom Metazoa; phylum Echinodermata; class Holothuroidea; order Aspidochirotida; family Stichopodidae; genus Apostichopus; species Apostichopus japonicus. The sequence continues at coordinate 24,182,297 of NC_092572.1, forward strand.
CATTAGATTCCAGTAAATAATGGCAGCTCACAAAAAGTTTACCCACCAATTCTCAATCGTTAGTTAATTACTCGTCAAGAGTATGTTCAAATTATTGTAAAACACATCATGTTATTTTGCTTGGCTTTAAAACAATGGGTATCAAATTACATATGAATTTTATCACATGGCGTAAGTAGGATATGAATAACGACAAAGTTTCAATTACGAACATAATTGTCAATTTCAAAGGCGATATGGGTGGTTTAAAAACAGCATATTGTAAATTTGGTGAACAATTTTAACTTTGCAAAACAAAGAAAAGCTTAACCAGATGTTAGATTGAATTTATCAAACCAGGAAATCCAACTTTCTCATATTCATAAGTTCCCAATGACCTTTGACGATTTAATTATTCATCAAAATTTGATTAAATTCACACCAATTTTTATTTTTATATGTTTAAACGATTACAATACTCACATGCAAACAGTGTAACTGTTTGGAAAAAAAGTTGATACGTCATTTAACTTTGACTTCATTTCATACTTTTGAAACAAAAACTTAAATTCAGCCAATGGCATCCATTGTTATAAATATTTTCTTTGGATCAAACCATTGGTTATTAAGAATAATACAAAGTTGCAAAATGCCTCTTTCAAGGACAATGTGTTTAAAATCATTGTTCCTCCTAACACCAGTAAAAGTAGTTTCAGGCTGCCATCTGCAGAAGAAACAATTTCAATGTTTCACTGACAAAACGACATTGGTAACTTTACATATTTCATGACTAATGTACATATTAGTTATCTTTAAATCCTGTAGGTAACTCAGAAATTCTGGGAGGGCAAGGAGGGGGTGGGGGATCTTATAAGAGGATAGATAAACAACTGATACAGAATGGATGATAGATATCTTGCTGTGAAGGTTAGGTCACAGTTACAAACCACCACAAATAACAGGCTTATCCTGCCAGTAGGGAGTCACTGACTGCTCGGCTGCAACTTGTGATGTGTTTACGTACAAGTCGTTGTGATAACACTGACAGGAACTATGCATGGCCAAGCAGGCAAATCCATAATATGCGGAAGGGCAGTGGGGGGGGGGAGTTATTGATTTCCTGACAACATTGATTCGGTATAAGGATTCACTGGCACATTGGCTTCAATTTAAGCTTGTCATATTGCACTGAGCAGTTGTCATGGTAACAACTCTGCTTCTAATTCTAAGGATGGGATTGGGATGGCTGAGCAAGCTTATTTCAGAAGGAGTTGGAAGTTGACCTCTGAAAATACCATGAAGGCTTTTGTAATAAGACAGAATTTAAAAAAAAATCACAATGTATGCTAACATATAAGGCCAGCTGTTTGATATAAACTATGGGATGCCAATCCAGCAATCATATTCGGAATTAATTTATTGTGACTGAGACATCTTTGCCAAACAAGAAACTCTAACAGCTATTAAATTAGATCTTTGTCCTGTTTAGCAGACATACCCAACTTTTAAATGTCTTGTCTTGGGAAAGCTGTCATTTTGGTAAATTTGTGATGTCATAACGCCACTATAGAATCTGATACCTATTAATTACTTCAATATGTTTCTCTCTTCATACATTCAACCGTGAATCGTTAACAGGATGTTTGACGATGAAACTAATGCCATCATTAGTTCATGTTAAGAGGTTCAATATATATATATTAGCTTCACATGTTTTCAAAACCAATCTCCATCGCATAATATAAAGCCCCCTCCCCCCTTAAGAAAAAGGTAATAAATGAAGAAGGAAACATAACATTTGGAGGACAAGTGGCTAGATGATTTCATATTTAGACGTGATCAAGTCTTCAGCCTTGTGTGTTAAGGAACATACCATCTGTGATATCATATAAATAGCCTTCTTTGGCTGCGGTTTGAGGAAATTGACCATGACAGTCACAGTCGAATAAATTATATCGTATAGACCAATATAATGATGGTGGTTTTGTCTGTGGCTCCTTGAAGGTTAAATCATAACACCTCAAACTTGCTTGATTTTTAATTAAACACACAAGTTTTTTTTAAATTTAAGAACAGTCTGTATGCATGTTGTCACCAATATTGATTCATAATTTTCCAGAGCAAATTCTGGTTTCAACACGGTCTTGCAGAGCCAGGCGCGTAGCCAGGAATTTGCCAAGGGAGGGGCGAAACAGTAGATTCGCATTGCAAACTATCTAAGCGTAGCGCCACCGTGGTTGGCACGAAGCGTACAAGAAAAGTTCCGCTGAAAATGCCTCCCAGATCGCTGGAAATGGCACTTCCCAGGCGTTGTTAGTTGCATCTTAGCATTTTCTCTTTTGAAAATACTAGCGATATCATAAAAACATTTAAAAAAAATATAAAAAATATGCTCAAGGGGGGGGGGGGGCGGCTGCCTCCCTTTGCCCCCCCTTGGCTACGCGCCTGTGCAGAGCCAGGAATTAATGAGAGGATCTTAGGATCGGATCACACCAGGGGATCGTTCCACTCAAAAACAGAACGATTTGACATTTTCACAAAGAGAAACATTGAGAGATATATTTATTTGCCTGCAGATTCCAATCTACTATTGATACTAAAAAAAGGCCCAGAATGACTCCATTTGGTACTAGCGGTTTTCCGCAGCTACCCGTTGGTCCTCCTCCATGTATATACATATCAATTAGGGGAAGCAAACAGGGCTAAGGCTACTACAGTGTCCCTTCTGACAGCCAAGGAATTGATTCTGACAAAATGTAGATAACATTCCAGCAGTGTTTTGAAATTCTAGACGAAGCTGAGCTGGTTTGCGGGTCCATTATTTGTGATATGAGAAAAACAAGAGGTTGACTTCTCTTATAGATACTAGTTAGCATCAATACACACAGCTTATGAACAGCTAATGTAAATAATACTCTGAAATCTACAATTCTGTCGCAAAAGGAAAAAAAAATCCATCCTCTTTTTATACATTTTTATCTCTGGTCTAATCCAATTTGTATAAATTCTCCTGCTGTTTGAATCTTCCATTTATTTTCACTTATATGATACTTTTTTTGCCTAACAACAAAACTTGTTTTACCTAACAACAACACTTTTTTGCCAAACAACAATACTTGTTTTACCTAACAACAATACTTGTTTATCTAACAAAAATACATTTTAACAGGTAAGAAAAATAGTTTTTGCCAAACAAAAATACTTTCTTTATCCAACAGCAATTCTTGTTTTACATAACAACAACTATTTGTTTTACCTTACAACAAACCTTTTTTAACCTAACAACAATACTTTCTTGGCTAACAACAATACTTTTTTTGCCTAACAACAATACCTTTTTTACCTAACGACAGTACTTTTAACCTAACAAAAATACTTGCTTTAATATCCTCTATTAATTAAATTTATTTAACATGATGCAGTTTTCACAGAAGTTGCATAGTGCACCATAACTTTATCTACATATATAAATATATAGAGCCCATATATATATATATATATATATATATATATATATATATATATATATATATATATATATATATATATATATATACATATATATATATATATATATATATATATATATATATATATATATATATATATATATATATATATATATATATATATATATATATATATATATATATATATATATATATGCATATACTTTTCCAGAACCTTTCCAGTTTTTTCACATAGACAAAACTGCAGGCAGTAAATATTCAAATTATCTTTGTTTTTTCGATGGCTTCGTACTTTTCCAGATTTGAGGTAACAGCCGCTGAGATTTCTTCTGATTCTACAATTACAATCTTAGTGTTTTTGTTGTTCATTCTTTAGAGTACTCCTAGAGGTCTATATAAACAAGGACTAATTTGCACCAGCTGAGTAAACAAAATTTCAGTAAAATATAACTTGGTTTTAAAAATTTTTAATTAATTACAAGATAATTGTAAAATGATGGCAAGGTTATGAAAGGAACAGCATGCGACTACCGACCTGTATTAAAAGTCAAGGAATACAGAACACACACAGGGGGGTCTGATAATTAATAACTCTAATAACACAAGAAACCTCAAATAGGAATTAATAATAAGTCTATATTAATCCAGCTTTAATATAATCTTATGAAAAAGATGATATTTAAAAGGTTAGGTCGTAAAAAGAAAAATTTTAAAAAAATGGTTAGCTGTCTTATTATCATAAACTGTTGGAAACTTGATGTATGTAGGATTCTAGATTGGCTGGTAAATTTATTTAAAATATTAAATATATGCAGGTTAAATTAGTACCAGCCTGTTATTTGTTTTGAAACTATACAACTTGTTTTTTGGTATAAAAGGACTTTTATCAACTTTTTATATAAATCTTATCAATATCATCAGTAGAAGTTAATTAGCTAACAATAATTGTGAAACTTTCATTTAACCACAAAATGAAGTATAGGGTGATAATTTTGAAAACAAAATTGAAAATGTCCACACATGTGGTAATACACGGCAAATAAGGGAACTTATCTTGGTAATGATATAAACTGCACAATATTATCGCAAGACCAAATTATGCAAAATGCTACTTTGTAAATTATAAGTTCGATCCAAACCTTCACCTGGATAGAGGCAAACATAGCACTCAGGGGTGGTAGAAAAAGGTTAAATATGTGGAAGGGGAGGGGGTAGAGCAGAGGGACAAAAGCTTCATGTGATGTTGGGATATTGGGTGTTCCTCATCCGAAATTTCAGCATCACAAGGTTGTACTCTTTATTACCTTTGTTTGTTTTTTTTTTGTCTTAATTTTTCCAGAACAAGATTCTTTTAATTTACTTTAAGACTCTGGGAGGATCAGACCCTGCGAAGGGGGGTTAAATTTGTACATGTAACCCCCTCTCCCCCCCCCCCCGGGATTGACCCAGAATACAACTCAAGGTTTTTTCATCTGCATTGTGGTATATGTGTTGTGTGTTATTCAATGTAGAAGGCAATAGTATAGCAGGTGGACTTAATATGACATTGTCCTTTTTCTAGTTATAAACAGAAATCTCTACTTCCTGTTTAGTGATTTGCAGAAGAGGTATTCATATCCAGCATGGGAGGGGGGGGGGCGTTAATGTCAATGGTGGTGGGGAGGTTCACAATAAATTGCCTTTTTTCTACATGCTGTGAACATGCTGTGCAGGGACTATAATCCGCAATGTAAAATTCGGTCAAAGTCAGGAGCCATTTAAATTGTGTGTATTAAAGCTATGTGAAATTGGGGTAATCAAATTCAGAGACTGTTCACTTTAGGTTTTTAAGTTGTTGGCCAATTAGGGGAGAAATCCCGCTTAATTACTCTAGTAAAGTCATCACAGACAAGAACTTTAAAAGCAGATCGATGGCTGCATGTTTAATAGCACACAACTTAAGCGGAAGTATAACAAATTGGACAGTTGTTTGTACAGACTCCTCTTGGGACAAGATCATGGATGTTATTGGTAGGTAGTACAAACACAACGGTGATAATTCCCTGATAAAACCATTGTGAGGGAAAACAGGATTAAGTAGGAATTGTACACAATTTAAACCTCTCACTAGGGTAATTAAGACTTATTTAAGTTAGAGACAGACATTTGTTGTCAGGCAAAAATTTCTTAATGATAAGTGAAGGCAATGAAACTTAGTACACAATATAGTATTTAAACAACAGCCTTCTCTTCCCTTTTGTTATTTAATGTTTTTTCTTTGTGTTTTGCTGGTTGGAGGATTAACCATGGTAATACAGAACAATTAAATCTATATCTTGGACTGAAAGAATTTTTTTTTTTTAAAAACAAAAGGAGAAATAAATTGTTAAAAAAAAGACCATCTCATATCAACTGAGCCTTTGATTTAGTGGCTGAAATTCAGAAAACGAATAAAAGCAATTATACATCATTTACACTCTCATATGCTATATATACAAGAAAAAAAACCTCTATCTAAATTTGGCTTCCACTAAATATAAGTTTGAAGCTCTCCCAGTACCAGAGATAACCAATAACAAAAATGAAAAAAAACAGTTCAACTTCTTGTTAGTTTTTACTTTTCTTTTGTTTTGTCAAACACGTCCACTATGACCTCAACAAACTTTACAGAGTCATATTTACAAGTGAGAGGCAATCGTTGATTGGATGACGCCTGAAGCAACACCATGCAATGTCACCCCTTCCAGTTACTAGCTCTCTACAGTAGATCCACCCTCTCTCTAGATCCACCCTACTGGGATTTGAATATTTGGGGAGGGGCCCTGAGCAACCCAATTCGACTGGATTTCTATTGTCTTCTATACCTGACACAAAAGAGATACATATACAAGACTGCACACCAAAGGAGTTCTGAGGTCGGAACAATTTCAATTTCAGGGGAGAAAGAATGATCGACCCTGCTTTTGGTACGAATTGACATCCCAACCCATCGCCAACCAAACACCCCCCCCCCACCCTACATCCTCCTCTTCAAAAATAAGGGGAAAAAATTGGATGAATCTTAGCTGTTCCTATGAAACCACCCAGGCTCCTGGATAGGAGGGTATATACCACCTCACTGAGTCATAACAGACCTCCTCCCCCCCACTCACCCTCCCTCTCCCCCATCCATGCAGCTGTGCTCGAGACAAATTTTTGCATCTTAGGAAAATGAGTTACAAGGTTGTCATGGGTTTTTGGTGATGGTTAGCACTGATTAAAACCTTCTCCCTCAATTGTAAATCATGTTCTTCTTCATCTTTCTTCCGCTGCAAAACTCTACATCTCGTTAGGTGAGGTGCTTTCAGAGATTCTGGCGATGACGACGCCAAACTGTCATAAATATCGGGGAAAAATTAGCCGTCATCTCGGGCTGCCATGCCATATCAATCACGAAAAGAACAAGAGCATAAAGGATAAAGAGAAAAAGGAAAAAAAAATCCCGCAGACGACACACCGATAAGAGACGATGCACGAAATGTGCAAAATGTAACTAAACTGCGAGGAAACATTAAAAAATATTCGCTGGCGCCTATCGCATCTAACCGAAAGCTCCGAGCCGAAGTGAAGATTCTACGAATATCAAAAGAAAAATTTATTCAATTTGCATTTACTTTCCAGCCGTGGAGCCAACCATCAATTTGTATTCAACAAATTTTGTGTTTTTACTTCTCACTTTTCTCTCATTTATTTTTGTGTGGTTTGAACCATTTTTTTTTTGTCCTTCTTTCTTTTTTCGCACAAATATTGAGTCATTCGTGTGAGGACGACAACGTATGTACAGAGCTAATGAGAAAAAAAAGAAGAAAAAAAAATGGAGAAAAGTGTACCGAGCACTCCATCAGGTGAATTAGAACACAAATAGTTTAGAGATGAGTCATAGATCATGCCTGTCATGGACGATGATCAAAGCTGAGAAAACTCACAACAAGAAGGAGAGGGGGGGGAGGGGATAACGAAGGAAACTTTAAGAAATAATGACCACGACCTCTCAGATTCAGGCCATCAAAAGAATTATCATCCCAAGAAAAAATTACATGAAAACCCATTTTTCCTTTTTTTTTTAATTTCTCTAAAATTCTGACTCAATTTTTCTGTATGTCATATTTTAATTTAACTTTTCATTTCTAGGCCAACGTTTCATCGTTAAGAACTGAGAAGCAAGGAGATAAAAAAGATCCATTTTTCAGTAGCTATGGCACTGTCAGGGTATATGAGGTTATAGGAATACAAGGAACAAAATAAATTAAAAGTCTCTCTATTTTGATAGCAACCAAGGGCAGGTGTTGCTGTCACATATTTACCGTTCAGTAACAACAGCTTAGTATTCTCTGCATGGACGGACTTCAGCTGCAAGGGCTTGTTGTGAACTGCAGTGTGAAATAGCGAACGGGTACAGAACTATCAGTGCGTGGACACAGTGTTACCAATTATAACCACTGTTTTTGCTGTCAAATAATTAATTTCGACGGCGCAAGGTTGATTTAATTTTTTGCTCTTGATTTATGAAATGTGAGAGAGAGAGACATGAAAATTGAAAGTCACCTTCAGCGAAGACGATTTGGAATTTATCCGAGACATTAAAATTCCACAAACCAATCGATCGACTTAATTGCGACTGTTTTTCCTTGTTTTTGTCGACAGAAAGTCTGTTGCGTCCCTTTTGAGGGATATGAATACACGCAGCAATGTATGTGCAAATGTTATTTAAGTAACATGAATACACACACAATGTATGTGCAAATGTTATTCTAGTAACATGAATACACGCAGCAATGTATGTGCAAATGTTAAGTAACATGAATACACACACAATGTATGTGCAAATGTTATTTTAGTGACATGAATACACGCAGCCATGTATGTGCAAATGTTATTTAAGTAACATGGATACAGGCAGCAATGTATGTGCAAATGTTATTTAAGTAACATGAATACACGCAGCCATGTATGTGCGAATGTTATTTTAGTGACATGAATACACGCAGCAATGTATGTGCAAATGTTATTTTATACATGAATACACACAACATTGTATGTGCAAATGTTATATACTGTAGTGACATGGATACACGCAGCAATGTATGTGCAAATGTTATTTAAGTAACATGAATACAAACAACAAATGCTGTGCCACATGCTTTCATATCGGTATCAAACCTATTTGACCCGACCCAGTAGTTAAGACGGATGTACACATTTTCGTAACATAGGGAGATTAAAAACGATGAAAGGAACGTATCCGATCGATGATGCAGTTACGAGTGGCACGGGGGAGCTGGAAGTTATTGCAGAGACGAAAAAAAGTCCAGAACTGCACAGAGCTTACCTTTTAATCTGAGAAATTTGATACTGAGAGATATGGGGGGGGGGGGGAGGGGAGGGGGAAGTGACAGATAAAGTTACATTCCATTGTGACTGTTGGTTGCCCTGGTGATTTGTAGCGTGATTCGTACTAATTTATCTTAAGAATAAAAAGGATATATTTTGTCAAGTTTTGACAAGCTGTTCATTAAGTTCATATCAGTTTCTGCTGTATTTTTTTTCACTTTTTACCATTTAAAGGCATTGAAGACTCACCCCGAACCGCGTGAAGTCATCTGAAAAAGTTAACTTTCCGTTGCTTGCAAGTGACGTTTTGTTTGTGTCGCTACAAAATGCAGACAGTACAGCAATGAAACGTGATACCTTGATATCTTTAGCTGGACCTGAGATATCCATCACTGTATGTTTGTACACTGTGCTGTGTGTATTGACCGCAGCTGTATGTACTGACTATGTATCACTAGTGTCTAATTACCGATGGTAGCAAGCTGTGTGTGTGTATTTTCGAGATCAATGGTGGTGTTTAACACTTCTGTTACACCTCATTCGAAACTAGGTCAGATTACCGGCATTAGACGTTTCTTTTTGTGCGAGTCTTCACACCCTTTAAGGAAGCAAATTAACCACGATGTAGAAGGACGGTAGCCACATAGAGGAAAGAATAATAATTCACTCGTGTCAAAAACTAACGCTATCGTCACAATCAAAATTGGACCAAATGGGATATATACATAATCCCATATACTCCTGCTGCAGATATATACTGTAGAGTGCAGCCCAACGAGAACCAATTGCTATGTAAACAAAATGGCTGGTGCCCCCTAGAATCACCATACCATACTACAGTTGAGTAAAAAGCAAGGGTTTAACGCCAAGATTGGAAAAGGGTTCTTCTACTCGTCCTTTATAGCACCCTGCTAGTTACAGAGCTTGGCAATAAATAACAATCTTATCAACCAAGGACATGGCACCCTCCCAGGTTTCTGGATTAGTGAATGAACGCTGGTGATAAAGCATACAGTTTAAAGCAGCATTTTGCGTTGGGTCGCTTTTTTCCACTTTTTTAACATGTGCATCGATTTTTTTACATGTATCAATCATAAAACAGCAATCTAAGATACCATCCAAGTTTCACCCTGCCAAGAGCGTTAATTAGCGAGTAATTAACGATTTATATCGATAAATGAGAAGAGTGTCCTCGACAAATTTCACAGTTAAAATTAATCGCATACAATTCCGCCAAACCCACTAGTTTGAATTCAACCAATCAGAGATGCAGGTTTAGTTATGAGCAGTTGCTAAAAATAGATTCAAGACTTCGCGTTGGTTGTACCAGGGAGTTGTTATGCAACTCCCTGGTACAACTGCCATATAGACTGTACACAAATCAAGCGTGGTGTTATATTACGTATCTGTCAATGACGTTCGTAGTGTTTAAATATTCATATTATGGGCGAGGTTTATTGGGTTTCCAACGGAAAATATCTTGGAGAACAACAAAGTTGAAAGTTGCACTTTTTTCGACTTTTATGCCACCATTTGAAGTAAAATATAAATAGATTAGCTAGTTTTGTATGTCGTTATGGCAAAGTGGAATCAGTGAGGTTGAGAAAAATCATAGAAAAGGACGCAAAATGCTGCTTTAACAATTACGCTCAGCTATTCCAGAGATCCAAGACACTTCAAATTAAGTGACATGTGATCTGACTCCAACAAGTTTAACAACTTGTAACCCATAGAGATAATACAGCCAGCCGAGTAGATGACTTAATATCCAAAGAAAAAGACTGGGCATTAATTTCCTCAGATTTTTACTCTATTTCCAAGCAAAGTGCTCTGATATGTTCTGTTATAATATTATAAGAACGCTACATAAATATACCATCGTCATCATCATCATCATCATCATTAACAAGAAGTGACTTTGATACAACTCTGGCAGGGACACACATGATTCTATTCTGAAATTTGTTAATTGTCAGCATAAGGCATTTTTTTTTCAAACATCTTAATGACATATTAAACCTCCATTATATAAAACGAATAAGTTTAAGCATTGACGAAACTACATGATCTGTTTCATGAATGGTTGTATTTGGTATCGACAGTTTTCCCAAATCCATTCCAATAAATTAAAAGCTTCTAATTATTGCATCTAGGGTTAATTAGCAATAGACAGTTAAGGAGTTATAGCTAATTCTAACCCATAGAGAACGATGTAAGTGAATGAGGTTCAACCTGGTCCTTAATCCATCAGCTGATAACCATCGTGACCCCATACTATATCCCCATCCCTATCCCAATCTCTTATCCATATCCCCTCCTCATACAGTCTCCCTATCACATATCCTTCCCCCTGACACAAACCCCTCCCCCTCCTCTAAAATCCCCTACCACCAACCCCTTCCCCAACTTATCTCATGTACCCTAGCATATTGTATACCATTATACCATCGTGACACCATACTTCATCCCCATTCCTATCCCAATCTCCCATCCATATCTCCTCCTCCTACAGTCTCCCAGTCACATATCCTTCCCACCCCCCCTAACATCCCCTGCCACCAACCTTTCCCCTAGTTATCTCATATACCTAGCATATCCCAATCTCTTATCCATATCCCTTCCTCCTTCAGTCTCCCTATCACATATCCTTCCCCCTGACACAAACCCCTCCCCAACCTCTATCATCCCCTACCACCAACCCCTTCCCCAACTTATCTCACGTACCCTAGCATATTGTATACCATGATTATACCATCGTGACACCATACTTCATCCCCATCCCTATCCCAATCTCTCATCCATATCTCCTCCTCCTACAGTCTCCCAGTCACATATCCTTACCACTTCCCCCCCTCTTACATCCCCTGCCACCGACCTCTCCCCAAGTTATCTCATGTACCCTAGCATATTACAATCTCTTATCCATATCCCCTCCTCCTACAGTCTCCCTATCACATATCCTTCCCCCTGATACTAACCCCTCCCCCCAACCTCTAACATCCCCTACCACCAACCCCTTCCCCAACTTATCTCACGTACCCTAGCATATTGTATACCATGATTATACCATCGTGACACCATACTTCATCCCATCCCTATCCCAATCTCTCATCCATATCTCCTCCTCCTACAGTCTCCTGGTCACATATCCTTCCCACACCCCCCCCCTCTAACATCCCCTACCACCAACCCCTTCCCCAACTTTTCTCACGTACCCTAGCATATTGTATACCATTATACGTCCTCTGGTATTGTTTGTGTATACATCGCTGACAGATGTTCGGCAGTGTGTACCAGACGTATTCTGCTTAATATATAAAAGTCCATCATACAGTACCCTTTATGCACGCTCAGCTTCATAAGCTATAAATACAGATGCCCCTAGGTTCCACTACTAGGCTCCAATAATTCCATGTCAAATACTGCCTTGAGTTAAAATAATAAGACCATTCCAGAATACTCTTGACTACCGTACATATCCCTTAAGCTAATGTTGTTGACTTCCAAAGGTGAATGAATCGCACCATAGCAACTTTAAAAAAAAAAAAAAAAAATGGTGAAAGGAAAAAAAAAAAATTAATTTTGCTAAAAGTAAGGCAAGCTTGATGAGGCTATAGATTTCTGGAAGAATGTGCAAAGTGTTGCCGAGGGCACTTCGATACAATGTAAAAGATTTACATAAGGCAAATTTAATATGACTGTTTTTATCACAGCCAGAAATGACAAAATAGTGGTTGTGAGAAAATAGAGCTACGCCTCGAAAAGGTACAAAGTCTGCGATGTTTTCGGGATGAATCTTGGAGGTATAGTTGAAGGTCTTTCGTGTTGCTGCAGTCATTGCACTGAGGATCAAGCCTAAATACCCAATATTGGCTATTTTTTCTTATGATTGTTGGCTATTCACAGTTGACTGGCTGTCAGGGTGGCAATATTTTTTGAAGCATGGCTTTTTCCTCTGCTTGCTAGAAAAATCCTGAAAATAATTTTCAGGGTTTATATATATATACTACTATGTATTTGCCCGTGAGGCAAAGGTTTCTAGTGTATTTAGAACCACAGCCAGCGAGACTCCGTGGCCTAGTTTAGTAATCTCCTTGGTGTGATAAATGTTTAACGTGAACAGGTCAAACATTATTACATTTAATGGAGAACCAACAGAGCAAGAAAAATAAAACCTTAAAGCTGTTGGTAACATTTTTGATGACAAATATGAGAAAGAAAAGTTATATTCTACTTCTGGCTCCGTCGCCCCAATCCGCAGAGCTATAGAAAACAAAATGCATCATATCACACTGTGTTATGGATCACATCATATCACGCTGTGTATATCGCACTGTATCGGATCGCATCATATCACGCTGTGTATGGGATCGCATCATATCACGCTGTGTATCGGATCACATCATATCACACTGTATCGGTTCATTTCATATCGCACTGTATCAGGATAAAACATGTACCTGGTACATTGTGACATCACTCTATTGCATCCAATCAGGATAAAGCAAGAACCTGATACATTGTGACATCACTATTTCATCCAATCATGATCAAAAAAAAATGTACCTGGTACATTGTGACATCACTATATTACATATTCAATCAGAAAAAAACATGTACCAGGTACATTGTGATTTGTGACATCACTATATTTCATCCAATCAAGATAAAACATGTACCTGATACATTGTGACATCACTCTAGATATTGCATCTCATCAGGATAAAGCATGTACCTGGTACATTGTGACATCACTATATATTGCATCCAATCAGGATAAAACATGTACCCTGGTACATTAAGTATCATCTGGTATAGACTTATACAGCAGATATTTCACATTGGTGATTTATTTTATCTCATCAATATATATACTTGTACATTACAGCAGAGACACATTGCAAGTTACACACACATCTTTTGAATTGACAACAAAAACATACGTTGCGATCAATTTTGTGGAATCTGTGTTAATTTATGATACTCTTTTTAACTCCTAAGAATAACAGAGATATATATATATATATATGTCCTGGCTGAGATGGCCTAAATCTCATCGTCGCTGGCGACATAACCTCGCCGTGCTCTACTCTGCAAACATTCATGAGTGTTCCCGCATCATTCGAAGCGAGATGGCCGATGATGAATGAATGATCTAGCCGAGAAAAGACACATTACTGGCAAAAAGGAAAAAAAAAAAAAAAAGCGCCAAAAAAAACAGAAGAACAAAATCGGGGGGAAAAAAAAGAAATTTCCAGGAGCTAAAAGGACGATCATGTTACGACGAGACAGTTTCTGCATCCTCTTAGATTCTGACAAATATTGACTCTCGAATATCATCGGTACGTCTTTGACAAGTTCTGATGCGTCAACTTATGATCAAAATAAACTATGCTCTTCTGCCAATGCGATAGATCTCTCAGCTTTTGGCATTTTTAAAGATCTGACATTTTGCAGGGCGAGCCAACTCGACAAAAACACAATTTAGAGTCTGTCAGTTTTAAATGCTAGTGCTTTCTACGTGTATGTGCGTGTGTGTGCGTGAGTTTGTGTGCGTGTGTACACGTGTGTTGCCTTGCTCATTGGTTACCTGAAGAGATGATTCGGGAGCCTACATATCAATACCCAACAATGCAATGGAGAGTAGTGGTTAAAACACACTGCAAGGGGGGTGGGGTGGGGTGGGGTGGGGTGGGGTGGGGTGGGGTGGGTGCGTGTGTGTACATGTGTATTGCATTGTTCTTTGATTACCTGAAGAGATGATTCGGGAGACTACATATTAATACCCAACACTGCAATGGAGAGTAGAAGTTAAACACACTGCAAGGGGGTGGGGTGCGGTGGGGTGGGGTGGGGGTGGGTGGTAATTTGATTTTATATATAGGACGCATGATGTTAATTTTGACTCTTCTAGTCAAACATCTTGCACAACATCAAAAGAAGACAATAAAGAGTATAAAAGAAGGTTGAATAAAGACAGGGATTGGAAGGTGGTTGTCTGTGTCTCATCTGAAGTCAAAGTGGTTGTGTTACCTTATTTAGGAATTAAGGCCCACTGTACACAACAAGAGTACACAAGCTTTCTAGGGAAACAACTTGAATTGGCAGAGTGTAACTCCAACTCCTGTTTAAATCAACAGAGCTGTGTTAACGAGAACCACGGATATTAATTAAATGGCACATTTTGGCCTAAACAGTTAACAAATTATACAGCTCTTGAACTATATTAAGGAATAAAATCCACACATACAGACTTTAAAAGGGGGAATCTTCTAGGCATTTTTAAGATACTTTAAAGGTTGCCCATGCTGTATCCTAGAAACCAACAGTAAAATTAAATCACCTCTTTCCCCATTTGGCTTCTTTGATTATTGATCTGTGAAAATTATTCATATTTTAACAGTTTGTATATTGTTTTTGCTTTTTTTAACCTTGTAGAACAATATAACAGACTGAATACCAGCATCTAGGCTACAAAGCGAGCCTGTAACAGAGGTAAATACTTCCGCAAGACAATGGTAATCTAGAAAGCTTTTGGAACCACACAGAGGAGAAGTGAATAGAAAACTCACCGTTTCATCAAGGTGGGCCAACCACAATTATCCAGCACCTAACAAACTATGACATCATCTGTAATTTCTTTTGATCTGTGGTTTCCCTTTGTTTTTACATTCCAGAGGTTTGTGTGGGAAGACTTGAATCAAAACAAGGCCGATGGGAGGTGGCGTTCCAAATATCAGATACAATTACTCAAAGTTCATCATTACATCTTTATGCAGGCTTTCATTTTAACGTTGATATAAAAAGTCCACGGGTGGACTAATAAGTCACACTGTGATGATCAGAGGCTGGCGCAGTTATCTGCTAATAGATATCTACGTCGGCCTTATTAGCAGAAACCATTAGCAATGATTCCTCAAATCTGCCATGTAAATGGGCTCGGGTCTGAAGTAATAACAGACATTACCGTCCCGATACTGTCCCACTGGGATATCCGCCATGATCCATTATCGTCAAATTCCAAACTTGTTCATATGGATATATTTATACATAATGTATAGGCTAGATAGTATAAGTTTTCAAAATAGCAACACTACCTATATGTAAACAAACCTATGAAGTCATTAAAGGCATTGAAGACTCGCCCCAAACAGCGTGCGGCCATCTGAAAAAGTTAACTTTCCGTTGCTTGCAAGTGACGTTTTGTTCAAAATGCAGACAGTACAGTAATGAAATGTGATACCTTGTTATCTTTAGCTAGACCTGAGATGTCCATCCCTGTATTGTTTGTACACTGTGCTGTGGGTATTGACCGCAGTTATATGTACTGACTGTACACTAGTGTCTAATTACCGATGGTAGCAAGCTGTGTGAGTGTATTTTCTGGGATCGATGGTGGTGTCTAACACTTCTGTTACACCTCATTCGAAACTAGGTCAGATTACCGGCATTATACGTTTCTTTTTGCGCGAGTCTTCACACCCTTTTAGTATGCAATGTAGAGACCTAATTCTGAGCCTATACTTTTACAAAGTATTCCAAAGTAAAATTTTGAAATCCCACTTTTCTAGATGTTACTGTACCTAGGCCTGAAAGATGTGGATTTATTAACTGTGGTCCAATATTAATTAATCTGTCTTTCTAATCTTTTCCGGAAACTTAGGATGGATTTTTATTGTCTTCCGGCTATGAAAACTTACTAAATCTGGAATCTCAGCTCCCAGTATCAATATATTGCCTTTAATTGCAGAGAATGATGTAGTGTTCAAACTTACATACTGTTGTAGTATTAAAGTACTTGGAGCTTTGACTCCTAATAGGACATACATGGTGCCTGTGGTAAAAAATAAATAAAAATAAAAAAAAACACTGCTATGCATCTTTGCACTTTGATAGCATCATTTTACATTAGTCTGTCCAATATTTATGTTTTTAATTTAGGAGGATAAAAAAGATATATACAAAAAAAAGAGGAAAATAACCCTTTTGCTTTGATGATTTTAAATAAGAGTATTGACAATTTAAATTTAAATTCATGCAGGGTAGTAGTGAAGTTTAAGCACTGGCGATTCACGCCAGGGCATCTGTGACCTAGCTAGTGAGAAAACAATTGGTTATTGTGATGGTCGGTGGAAAGAAGTTTTACTGAAGATCATAATACGTTTCGTCCTTTGTAAAAAGAAGTTTTTGTTTGAGTAATTTGTTTTTAACACTACAAATCGCATCTGGGGGGCACAATTGTTTTGGGGGAGGGCACCTGCCCCCCCCCCAGGCCACCACTTGGCAACGCCACTGATCTTTACAAGCATGAATGTTCTATGGCTAGCTGATCCTCAAACTCAATATGCCGCAATATAAGATAAGACATTATACTGAGACACAGGTTTCAAGTTTATTAAAAATAAAGTAAAGTATAAATAAATAAAAGTACATAATTTATAAATGGGATGTAAAAACATAGCTATAAAGGTTAAAATGGTTCGTTAACAGCAAGGACTGATATGTACTAATAATAAATCTAATCGTTGATGAAAGAATTAAGGTAAATATTGAGGTACGGCACTCCGGATAAAAATCGCAGCCCCATAAAATAAGAGAAGTTTGTTAAAACGTACAGTTCGCAACTTTGGACACATGGACACTATCTAGAGCGCCCTCTCTCACCGAAGCTCACTTCGTCGATTTAAGATGACGAAAAAATATCTACTATTAAGTTCATCTTTCTAAAAGGCCCGTTTAAGTTTCACAAGTACTGCCTTTATTTACAAAACCCAACCCTTATACTGATCAGTCTGCTATAGACTATACCTAGGCTCCCTGATATTAACTTGATACACTGCTTTAACCTGGGGATTATCTTGCACTGCCTTTTTCCTGACCTAGAGACCTCCTCTTTCAGCAACCATTTATCTATCAAAACTCTCTGAACAAACCAAAGATAGCCCTAAGTGGAGAATAATTGCAAGGGATTTTAACTCTTCACTGACCTGAGGTAGAATGGTAGTAGTTTTCCTTATAAAAGGGCCCTATATAAATCGTCTTTGGAAAATCTGCTTATAAATAGATCAAAAAAAGAAGAAGAAGCAAAGAGTGACAAGAAGATGAGAGAAACAAAGGGAAGAGGTGGAAGGAGGGGGGGGGACAAAATCAAAAAGAGACAGGGAAAGAAGAAACAAAATTGAGAAGAAATGGTAAAGCTTGGGAGAAAGATAATCCCGGGCGAAACAGGGAAATGGGTCATGAAAATTGATCAGGAGGAAAGAAACTGCTGAGCACTGCTTAATTGGAACATTTCTGAGGGACTTTTGATGAGAAACTGTGAACGAAATATCAGTAAATGAAGACGTCAGCCAGTATCTTGGAGAACTCTTTTTTGCTTGAACCATGACATGACTTAGAAACCCTGCAGGAATTTACAGGACTCAGTTGATCTGGGCTTTTATTTAAAAGATAAGAACAATTGACATGCAGATTGCTGCACAGGGTAATATCTTTATAGTTGGGAAAGTTGATGAAGGAAGTAGAAGAAGAAAAAAATTAAAAAGGGTAGAGGGAGGGGAATGAATTGAAGGGTCAAGGCTGAAAAGCCAAAATTTTGACTGTATTATTGTCTCAAACGGTTGCGGATCAATGGACTTAAACAACAGATTTAACTACCACAGGAATGAAAGCATATTGATCAGCCAAATTGTTCAAGTTTCCTGAACAGCAGCACAAAAAGTACCACAGGAATCACAGATAAAAACTTTGTTTTAAAAAAAAGCTTCCTATTTTTAGCATTTCCAATAGAACCTATTGGACTGACATAATGTCAGCTAAGGAATCGTGTTAAAAGGAGTATGCTGAGAGAGCGGCAGCATCTCGCAGACTGGCTGCGTAGGATGCAATCTTCCTAGTATAGCATTTCCAATAGAACCCATTGGACTGACATAATGTACTCTAAGAATGTCAGCTAAGGAATCGTGTTAAAAGGAGTATGCTGAGGGAGCTGCAACATCCCGCAGCCTGGCTGCGTAGGGTGCAATCTCTTGTGCTATGCAGTTTCACATAATGGGCACTATAGTTTCACATAATAGACACTGCTATGAATTTAGAGATCATCTCTTATTGGTTGATATTGCTTCAGCCTTGCTGCGAGGGATTTTGCAGCTGCTGCAGCTATTATACTCGACAAAGTTCGTTCCTTAAAAGCATCTAGATGGTATTTAACACACATGTCTTGTGTAGCAGCTTAAGCATAATGTAGTCTTCAGTGCAATAGGATTGATAGGCTACACACATGTGGAAACTTTGTGTACTACATATCCCAGCCTATAAAGGAAACCATTTTCTAGGTCAGTTTTATAACAGGTACAGACAGTGCCTGAAGTATAGTAACAGTGTCCAGTTTTAAGATGCTGAAATCCAAGACCAATTTGAAAAGAATTAGGTGACAATTTGTCACAGAAAAGACTCAAGTTACTCAACTTGCTTGAAGACAATTGAGGGATGGACTTGAATCTGACCTTTAAGTGGACATAAAGTTAAAAAAAGGAGGAAAGAAAAACAGCCCAGAGGGTATTTATAAAAAAAAAAGGAAAAAAAAAAAGGCGTAACTATTTCTTTCAACAAACTTCACACATAGGCAAAGAAAATCTGTGTTAAATGGTCATGAATATTCATAGAAACCAATAAATGAGGCCACAATTGTAAACTCATTATCGACTGAAGGTTCGTTACTCAGGGAAAAGAAAGCATACTAATATATTGTAGTCGGGTTTTTAATTATACGGCAACATGGTAAAAAGTACTTTTAGTAACTCTGAGTAGTGGATGGAATTCACATTTTGTTACACACTGCTCAATTTGACGGTCTGATTACTATTGTCATACACAATTTACAATGTTAAACATATTTGTACTACTATGTAATTGAACTGTTTGTATTATATATATATATATATATATATATATATATGCAAAACCCAATTATCAACCAACCAGATTCTGGTTTATTTTGATTTTGATATATGTGGAATATTAAATGCGTGCATCCAATTTGTACATTACTATCACAGTTAGGCGTAACTGAGAGGGTACATGTATCCAACAGGATATATCCATGAATAAAAGAGTGAATTTCCTCTGCATCCTATCCCTCACAAAACAACAACATTCCCCATGGATATTTCAGAACCAGGACATGTGGATATTCAGGCACAACTAAACTGGACAACGAAAGACATTATACATGTATATATTGATATATATCACCGTTTCTCATTCATCAAATTCTCCAAGGTTCTTTCAACGCAAGTGCCCTCCCTCTCCCCCCACCCCAACCCCAACCCCATTCATCCAAGGTTTCCACCAACTTCTCAGTCGCCACCCACTACCTCTTACTTCTGAAACAAAGCTGCTGCTCCTTCCTCTTCGGAAACCGATGACCATAACTTACTTTCATGATCGTACTAAAACTTCTCGTAACATCTTTCATCTCTTGTTACTTTAATCCCTATGTTCATCTAATTCCAAAGTCCAAGTTTAACTGACGAACAAACATGGTTGGCCTCTCCCTCCTGCAGTGTTATCGTTGACTAGACATTTGCGTGATTCATTCTGGCACCTTATATTAAAGCCACTTGATGTTACAACATTCTCTTATCTCTAGCAACAACTTATCGCTCTGACCTTTCCAAATTCGGAGGTAAAATTATCCACAATCCCTTTTCGCAGAGGCAAACTAAGGGTAGCAAAATAGATAAAAACCTGAGGTTGGCTTGGATGATGAAAATAGTAAACTTGCTTCTTCGGAGCCAATATTAAGGATTAAAGAAGGTACGTAAGACTTCAAAGGTGATGCATCGGGAATAAGGATTTATTTAAAAGCACCAAAAAAAATGTAGAGTTAAAATAACTTGAACCAATTAAGCTCAACTGATAGAACTATATATGTGCAGGCCATGTATAAAGTTCCTTCTAGGTTGCAAATTACGGTATTTACAAGGTTTTCAAACTTTGACCTCTGGTGACCTCTGATGACCTTTGACCTTCCTTAACGACTGAATTGTTGTTTTACAAAGGTGGTCATCATAGGCATAGGAGCCCAATTTGATTTGGGGGGGCTGTAACGACTTGCCCGAAAAATATAACCAAAATTTTTCGCACGCTCCGCACGCGTTCAATATGTTAATCGGTTATTACATTGCATGCCAATAACATACAATTTTTTGCCGTGTTATTACCCTTCCATATTGGTTAGAATTATTGGGGAAGTCGTTACAATAATAGTGATCATAATAATATCAGTTTAACTATTGAAAAACACATTGCAAATTATTTTTCTTTCAGTAGGTGCCCGAAAATTCTCAGCATATTGCCCGAATTTTCACAAACATTTTTGGTTGGGGGGGCTGCAGCCACCCCAGCCCCCCCCCCCCACCTCCTACGCCTATGGTGGTCGTACCAACTATGAAGCTTCACTCAATGATCTTTAGGTTTACTTGAGAAGTAATTCGTTACAGCATTTTTCAGATTTTGATGTCTAGTGACCTAAAAGGACCTTTGACGTCTAGTGACCTAAAAGGACCTTTGACCTAAAAGGACCTTTGACCTCCAGAAAAATGAACAGGTATTACATGAGATAACCATCACATAGATTTCACAAGATTAATTTCAGCAAAGGAATCAAACTCCCTTAGCTAGATTGATGTATTCCAATTTGTAGATCTATTCACAAACTGAATATTTTACCTACATGGAATGTTATGAACAATTAATCCATATGAAACATCTTGATTGTCCAGATTAGCTAACTCCAGGTAATCAAGGGTAATTTATTAATTTATTTATTAATTCATTCATTTATGATAATGACAACATCTGCTCTAAATTTACTTTATGTAAAAATAGACTACACTGCCAGCTGCATCGGTATTGAATGCCTCCTGCATACATAATCGACACTTATTAAATGTTTGCAAACTATTTCCAATTTTCCCTTGTCATTTAGCCTTTGAAGATCCTGCTAGGACCAAAACGTCAGGCCAACTTATTTTACACATTCTCCTACACAGGCTCTCTAGTCGATAAGCAGTTTGCTAACAGTTTTATTTTATTTTTATTTCCAATTTAAAAACGAGAATAAATTAATGGAATGATTTTTCTGCAATCAAAACCTGCACCAAATTTTCCATGCAAAATTTCACCAGTCGCTGTATACTGCTTTGCAACGAAGCAATCATAAAAATAGATGAATGCGACATCTGTTTTACTGCTTAGTATATTGGAGTGTTTGGAGTGAAGACACCACCCTTCAAAGATCAAAGTTCCTTCATTTTTTTTTTCCTTCTTCATCTTTCTGTTCTTTCTGTCTCAGTTTCTTTTTTCTTCTCATATTCTCATGTCCTCAGATGATCACATCATAAATATATCAGTCATTAAAGCTATCAATTAATAACAAACAAAGACTGCAAACCTTGAAATGCAAACCCTTATGTCTGTTGTGATGCATAGTCTATACACATCAGCATGTAATATAAACTATCAGTTTGTTACGTTGGTGTCGTAAGCGATCAAACCTTCATGAGGTAAATTGCTCAGTCTGTGTATTTCTTAAAAATCAAGAAGCCCTATGGTCCAGCGGATTAACGGTGATAGAATCAGAAGCAATGAAACCCTAGTATAGATTCGGGATGTGGAGCCCTAGCTGGTCAGCTTTAAGTAATTTATAAGAAGCAATGTAACCCTAGTTTAAATTCGGGAGGTGGAGCCCTAGCTGGTCGGCTTCTAAGTAATTAATAAGAAGAAAGGACACCCTAGTATAGTTTCGGGAGGTGGAGCCCTAGCTGGTCGGCTTTAATTATTAATAAGAAGCAATGTAACCCTAGTGTAGATTTGGGAGATGGAGCCCTAGCTGGTCGGCTTTTAAGTAATTAATAAGAAGCAAGGAAACCCTAGTATAGATTTGGGAGGTGGAAACCTAGCTGGCTTTATTCCCAGAGATATCCACAATTTTCCATCTGAAATGGTCTCCCAAAATGTGAAATGGAAAAAACAATCAAAATGTTCAAAAACTTGAAATTTGAAAGCCTGTTGATGTTTTGTGTAAGAACTACTTCTAAGAATGCATTGTAACTTCTCCCACATACACACATATACTGTTAAACTAATTGTGTCATTTACTAACTGCCTATTCCTGCTTTTCATAAATTCAGAGGAATCTTTTATTTACTGTCATTCAGTATTATATATATTCATATTTAGATCAGATTTTTCCAGTCAATTTCTGATAACAACTTCTTCCTTTTTATTATGCTAATTTACAAATTGGAATTGATACTTTTAACTCTCACAACAATGTTGATCATTAGCTTTGACTTTGAATAAAAACTTTCCATTTTAATTAATGAAATCTATAAAAAGTTAGAAAATGTTGAAGATTGTCAAGTTGCTTTTTGAATGTTTTTAAATAAACTGATATGTAAAACCATCTGGGTGATGAAAAACATTCTGAAAAATAATCAAATTCATTGAATTAAGTTAACGAAGGACTAAGAGAGGGACTTAAAATTATTTGAGTATAAAAATACTAAACCCTTAGAGCAAACAATTGAAACAATTGAGAATGCAAAATTCAATACTTGTAAATAAGATGGATTTATTATTTATGGATTTATTTATTATGAATCCCTTTTGATAGCATTAAAGATTGATATTATTTTTTAATATTTTTCTTATATTCTTGATATTATTTTTTTTAATTTTTGATATTATTTTTTTATATTCCAGGTATTGGCTCTTTTGTACAGTGCTCTTGAGCATGTTTTATTTCCTGATAACAGCACTTTAATATATGTATTTATTTATTTATTAAGATTGATATTATAACTTGAAGATAGCAGTTTCATCATTCTGTGGTATAATGACATAACCAGTACTACTGTATCTTTGAACACTAACCACATTTAATAGATCTAGGCTACGACAGTGTAATATTGCAAACTGTTGAATAAATTATACCAGATCAAAAAGAGATGTAGTTAAGCTTGATCAATCGATTCATAGATGTTGCGGTAGAATTTGTCAGAGTAATTAGGACGGGGGAATATATATATATATATATATCTATATAAGCGATCATTCTGTCAGGCTTGAAACATGTATGTACTTTAATAAAAGCCCGAATGAGTTAGAATGTGCTCGCTAGAGCATATCTTAGGAAGAAGACCTAAAAAAAAAACGGGAGGCAGAGACACGATTGGAACAAATCCAACGAATTATAATGAGCTGTCGTTGATCAAAAACAGACTCGTTCCGTTCGACTGAAGAGATCCTTAAAAAACGATGATTAACTCGTTGTAAATGTTGAAATTGAGCTGCAAGTAAGGTGATGGCATGATGGCTTGTTACGAAGAGATCATGGGATTGTTTAATGAAGCTGTACTGAATGTTTGCAAGAAGATGGGTATTACAGGGAAACAGAGAAACGGTTAAAAACCGCATAAATACAAATTCCTGACAGATAAAATGACAACCACTTCCCCCTACTTAATACGAATATCAATTTTGAAGAGAGTCATAGGTGTCCTGGGTTGGGGTAGCAAACTTCAGATGGGGGGGGGTGGGGAGGGGGTTGGGATCTACAGCACAAATGTGTAAAACATAAAGGGAACAATTTGGCACAAATATACATTTCCAACATCTAGGGCACTTGAATGCTCTCTAACAGCATGGTGATATACAATGTATACACAAGTTCTGGCTACCCAAAACTCTGAGGTTTAGTTGCACCAAGTTGTTCTCCTTGTAAATAAGGTATTATACCAATATGCAACCATTCAGTCAGTGTTGGATTAAAATAAGGGGTCACCTTTCTGTTATCATACAAACAGCTCCTATATTAAAAGCATGTATGTATTACTTATTCAATAATCCTACACATTGACACACATCGGAGTTTATATACCTAAGGGCAATGACGATTGCTGAATTTTATGCCAAATGGATATATTTATTATATTTATCAAATAATAATCATAATAATATCTATTAAATAAGTACAGAAAGTTCAAATTGAACAGATAAACGGTATCCATGAATTAATTACCGCAAACTTAATTACCGTAAAATATTAATTAACATTACCATGATCCTCTTTTGCTCGGGAAATTGGGATGCCTATATCGACAATAGCAACAACCACTACATGTAAAAATTACCCGCCAAATAGCTTGCCCCCACGCATCTCATTTACATATTAAATTTTACATGAGGTACACTGACCCATATTAGCCAACAGTTTAGGTGACTTATTTTCCTCGCAGAGACTACAACAACTGACTTTACCATCCCATACATACCACAAATCCCACACACACAGGTCCCACACACACAGGTCTCTGCAATATGGCTCCATTAGTTTCCACA
The DNA here is from genome assembly GCF_037975245.1 of Apostichopus japonicus. NCBI lineage: Eukaryota > Metazoa > Echinodermata > Holothuroidea > Aspidochirotida > Stichopodidae > Apostichopus > Apostichopus japonicus. The sequence goes on from NC_092572.1 coordinate 24,207,502, forward strand.
CAGTCTCTTCCAGAGAGAGAGAGTTGGATAAAAATCCTGTTTGTTTTTTTAACAGTTTTGAAAGACTATAAGAAGTCATATAAATTTTCCCACCAAAACAGTCAAGTTGACCTCAGTGGCATCTCAACCAGCATTGAGGAAGTTCTGGCATGGCCACCCTACAATTTATCTCAACTAATCGAAACTTTTTGGGGGGGGGGGGAGTTGACAAGAGAGTTTACAACTCAGTGTCTGGATGATGAGCCCCAGAGGACAGAGCCTTGTGACCCATATCTCAAACTGAAGGAATATATCTTAAAAGTTAAGAGAGGAAATAAAGGGTGTTGGGCTTTAAACCAGGGGTGAAGAAAGGCCTTGTCAAAACCATCACTAAAATATGTCAAAACATGGTATCTTTGGTGGTCATCTCTTTGTTCGGAGTGAATCTATATATATATACCATGCATGTGTATATGTATATAGAGATGTGATACAGGTCTACAGTGTTGTAGGTACAGGCATGTTGTAGCGGTGGATAATTTCATGCTGACATTTTGTGTAGTAGTTTTGAAGACACTGAATTTAAGTGTCTCTTTAAAGGGTGTTAAGACTCGCGCAAAAAGGAACATCTAATGCCGGTAATCTGACCTAGTTTCGAATGAGGTGTAACAGAAGTGTTAGACACCACCAACTATCCCAGAAGATACGCACACAGCTTGCTACCGTCGGTAATTAAACACTAGTGTACAGTCAGTACATACAGCTGCGGTCAATACCCACAGCACAGTGTATAAACGATACAGCGATGGACATCTCAGGTCCAGCTAAAGATAACAAGGTATCACGTTTCATTACTGTACTGTCTGCATTTTGTAGCGACACGAACGAAACGTCACTTGCAAGCAACAGAAAGTTAACTTTTTCAGGTGGCCGCACCCAGTTTGGGGCCAGTCTTCAATGCCTTTAAACAAATATGTTTGCTGTGTACAAAAGCTACTACACAGGGCACCCACAGTTGGGACAATTTTTTTATATACTGTAGTGTCATGTCCCGCTTCAGAGCACTCGTACTGTCAGTACGAGCAGTATGAATATCATGTTTCTATCAGATCAGGGTTAGGAACTGTTTGTACTGACAATACCAGTGCCTTGAAGCATGATATTGGAGGACAGTTTAGAGAGGTATTAGCATATGGAAATTGTCCCAACTGGCTGCACAGGGTTGTTATTCTATGCATAGCAATTTGTTGCTCATCTTGCATACTATTTAATACACTTATGGTGGGTATGGATCAATGACTTTAGGACTGCGAGTGGGGGGTTGGGAGGGGGTAGGGGAATGGGTGAATCATTTGGTAAACTAAAAGTCCATGATGACATATGACAGAGTTGTTTTTGCCATGAAAATCAGAAGGGATACCCACAGAAACCACAAGGAAATGAAATATGGAATTTGACCTAACATGTGACCTTATTTGATAATATTAGTGCAGAGCTTTGGGATACCTTAAACATGAAAATGACAATGTATATCTTATTTCCTTAATTCATTATGTCTACAAGAGAAATGAGCACTGGGTGATATGATTTAGAGTTAAAAGCATGGTCACAATTTGTCATTTTTTCACAAAATTCAGATGTAAGATTTAGCTACATGAACATTCAAAACCACAACAATAAATCTTTGCATGATTTCTGCAGCAATTCCGTTGTTTTTCATTTGATACAACATTATGATAGCGTGACACGTGTGTCACTGATGGGTAATTTGTCAATGAGGGCAGTCTAACATCCAGCCAATATTCTACAAGTTGGATGAACTGTTTGATAGGGACTCCATCATTGATATAGCATTTCAATCTGCTGAAAAGTCAAATAATGGTCACCCATTCTCAAACTTTTATACACATTATATATACCGTATCTGTGGTCGAGTGGATAAGGGCGGTGGCATTTGAAGCAACAAGGCTTGGCAATCGGGAGGTTCAGGGTTCGATACCTGGTCGTGTCATAGTAAAGTGTTTTTTGTTCATCCACAAGCAATCTACCGTTTTCCCATCTGAAATGACTTTCTAGCTTGAAAAGATTCCAAATTTGAGTTAAATTGGAAGCCACCCAACGTGCAAGGGCTTACTCCCGCATTTGTGGTCGCTTATGCGTCTAAAAATAACTGCTGATTATTTTATATTTTTTATATGTTTTTGCAATGAGAAAAGATAGACTTTTGCCTAAGTACACACTCCCCAATATTTATCAAAACTGGTTTTTGAGAGTGGAGGTCGCCCAGCGGACGACTAGCCATTTACAGGATATTCAGATTGCATCGTAACTAAATACCCCTAAACAGGTTAAACTGATAACTTGTTCACCTATAACCCTCAAAGCTCTTATTCCACCAAACCTACACATTTCTCCTGCAGTGTACATATAGATAAACCAAACCTACACATCTCTCCTGCAGTGTACATGTAGATAAACCAAACCTTCACATCTCTCCTGCAGTGTACATAGATTATTACTATAGTCCTACATTTTTCTTGTCAGACAAACAAATTTGCGGTTCGGACAGTCTGTTCTGTGTGGTTCTCCAAGGGACAACAGGGGGGAAATAATTCCTTAACAATTTACCCCTGCAAAACCTAATAACCTTAAGCTCTTGACTATCTTACACTTTACCCTATTTAGTGAGTACTGCTTTTAAGCTTCTTAAGTAATACATTGTACAAAACTTTGGCAAGGAGACACATATGTGTGTACTTTGTACACTTTCACCTCAGAGGACAAACATATTACAAGATGTGGAATTACGTGAAACCCAGATGTCACTTTAATACGGCGGATGACTTTCATTTTAATTACATTAATTAACTTTTAATATGTTATAGACCGTTAGACAACACCAATAATTAAGTTTTCAAGATTTGTTTTGCTAAACCAAATTAAAAATATCGAGAAATTTTACTTAAATCATCTGAGGCTCATTCATGAAAGTGGCTGGAATAATACACAAACCATTAGGACTGTTCCTCAGATGTAACACAATTAACACTTCATGGGCAATACAAATTTGTATGGACTCAGATGCAATGTTGACAACTTGCAGTACAAATTAATCAAAGATAATGGTATTGAATGCCTTCCAAGGAAGCTCAGTTTTTTAATGCAAAGTTCATTAATTAATTTGCTTTCTTTGTAAAGCGCCTTGAGCAGTGACTCATTGTCTACTGATCTGGCGCTACATAAGTCACATTTATTATTATTATTATTATTATTATTATAAAGAACATGTTTTGTTTGCGTAATTAGACTTTACAAAGCATGAACATTAATAGTCTTGGGCCTGCACACGAGGAGATGACATCACAATGAATTGAGCCTCAAAGGAGCATCTCAGTGATAGAGCATATATTTGTATGTTTAAGGTGAATATCTCGTAGCAACATTACTCCAGCTCTCAAATGTATCTTTGTTCTCAAACTATGACACATCAAGACTTAAAGTTCTGGCCTAATTCCTCTTTTAGTCCAAAAAAAGTAATCAAATCTCTCATTGAATGCAATAAGCTCCTTAGCACCTTTCCAGGGTAATTTATCCCTTAAATATAGGATTCACGATGTGAAGTTTCTAAAGGGATTATTGGTTTAGAGTAAGATCCATGGATTTACTACCGACTATATAAGCTTGATAATTTTTCTTTCAAGCTTTCAGCTTCAAGTCATGAATATGCATCGTATGTATATATCCTTAATTTAAAAAGTCTGTATTTAAGACTGGGACTTATATACACCCTACAGTTTCTTGATGAGGTTTACCATCATGGGCGGTATTTTACTGTCCCTATAGATCAGATAAAATTTGTATCAACCAATGAAGGGGTTCAGTGAAGCACAGTAACCACTTTAAGACCCCAAAGACAACTGGTTTTAACCAACAGTGAGCCTTGGCACCAAAGTTGGACTAAACTAAGTAATTACTTCTGTCCCCAATGGCTTGTTGAATAGAGGTAATATATATGGAATGTGTTACTAACTTGAAGGGAAGAATTTGAACAATTCCTTCTCAATGCATTTTATGTTAGGCTAGCAAGAAGCCTTCAGTTTAGAAGTGTAAAACTGTATCGTTATTATCAGTTACAATACAGGTCTAATTATTTTTTTTTTAAATTGTGTGTCAAAATTTGACACAACTTACTGAAAAAAAATAAATAAATAAATAGAAAAAAAGGATTATGTAGTAACAGGTATATTCACTTAGAATACCCTATCCTACTTGGACCTCAAAACGGTGTGACCACTGACCGGAGGGTGTTATTGTGTTTTGCGAACAATATTTCCGCTCAAAATCAGTTGCTTGAACAGTTAGTTCTTTGATACTTTTATAGGCTAAGTTAATTGTCCATTGAATTTTATCTCAGGTAACTGACACACCATATAGCACTTAAGGAAGTGCCTTTCGTCCAATGACTAGATAATTTAATTGAATAATTACGATTATTTAATAATAGTTAATACTTCTACCATGGATCCCAGAAAGACCAGAAAAAAATGTCTCACAAAAGTGGTTTTAAATAGCAAGGGCTTCTGGGGAAATTGGTCCCACAAACTCCTCCTGTGCCTTCCCTAAATATGTATATATGGACCTAAATATGTCATGAGAAATACAACTTCATACAAACCTCAAAAACTGCTACAAAAAACATGTGAACATTTGAATCATTCCCCCTGTAAAGTTTTCCCTAAAATTAAAATTTAAAACGCTTTAAAAAGCTATCGATAGATACAAGAACCTCGGTCTCTTTGCGTTATCGGCCGATATATTGACACTGCTGCATCAGCGAATTAAATCAGTCAGACCGGCGTAGCCCGTTCTAAATACCGAGGAGTCGGGGACATTGACCTGTTCAGACGATACAGAAATACCTCCGCGATACACCAAAAAAAAAAAAAAAAATTGTCATTGAACTCAAGGCTACACTCCTTTGTCCATGCAATCGCAATTTCATTTTGAATAATTTCAAAGTGTTTGAGATTTACAAACTCTTATAATATGATCTCTACGTATACACGACGATTCGACGGTGATCGACGACGACTACGACATGCAGGAAAAGACGAAAGAAGAGTCTTAATTTGTACACGTTTGTACCATGCCATACACATACAAATTTTAACCGAAAGATTCTTAAAAAACCACTCCAAAAAATTTAATGAAAATAATTAAATCAGGCGAGAATACTTTCAAAAGCAGGGAAATATTAATTGACAAGACCCTGATGAAACTGAAGTGAAGTGGACTTTTTTTACCCCTTTGGCTGTCCATGAGTCAGATATGTCACGGTGATCTAAAGTAAATTTACTTCACTTCGTCATTTCAGACGTAATGTTATACCCGCTCTCTCTCTCTCTCTAGCGGTGGTTTGGTCATTTAACTTAATTTTGGGGGGGATGTCTCTGCGGGAGAGAGTATTTACAATTAGCATAAACTGTTATTTTAAACGTAGCAATATTTTCCCACTTTTCATTTCAAAGTATTCTGCCGAATGCATTTTATAAGAGCTGGGGATAAGTTTTTGCTCTTTTGGGGTTTTTTTTCGAAAAGAGTCAAACATGCAAGGTCTTACAGACCTAAAGCTAGGGTTCCAGTAATGTGATGTTAATGTAATGAAACATGACATGTTGATGTGTTCTGGGTTAAGGGCAGCATGACTTTAGAAACATACTCAGTATAGCCATATATCTATTTATTATTCCAGTTTTTGTGTTTTGTGTTTTAAATAGGTTTACTTTGAAAAAAAAAAATTTAAGGAAATGCCTCCCCAAAATGGTAATTTCAAATTTGCTTAATTTTCACCATGAAATATGAAACGTTGATCAAATTGACAACCTGTTTAATGTCTATATGTTGTATTCACTGAATGTTGTTTATTTACCAGTAAGAAAAAATAATCAAAAGATTTAGGGCAAGTTAGGTGAACATCCGATCCTCCGGTTCTTACCTTAGAAGCAAAACTCTCTCTGGGTTATTGTTCTTAAAGTTTATTAGTACGATAATTCGTTAAGGGTATCAGCATATTTTATGTAGTAGGCTGATGATAACAGTGAAAGATAATTTAAATACAAACAAGTCCTCGAATGTCCGTTACTATAAAATGATACCCTCAACTTTAACACAAAATTCTGTTCCGTTAAAATTGCTGTTACAGCCGCATGTACAGTATCAGTGGCTCAGTGATCACTGATTACACATACCTGTAATTTATCACATGTAATATTAGATTGCCACTGTGTTTTTATATACTGTACATGCCTACACATGCCTACAGTGGGCTGATATATATATATATATATATATATAGATGAACCACTAAAACTGGCTACTGTCGTTAATAGTTTATAGGATTCAGTGCCCTGTATATACATATGCATATTATAATATGTATGTAATAAATATACATGATATACATATATACAAAATATACATAAAGCATAATATAATATGCATATATACATATAATAATATACATACATATGCCTATACATTTTATACTGTATGCATAATATACATACACATATTATAATATATAAATATCAATATATAAACAACCACAATACACATACACACTATTTACATATGCATATACTTCTTTTGCCACCTATATACACACTCTGTTTATACATTTAGCACTATATGCCCAAAAGATTAAAGGCATAGCTAATATACATATACATACATAATATACATATGCATCTATAGACATACATACTGCATATGCATCATAAAATACATATGCAACCAATCCAAATAGTATTCAATACAGATTGACGCACTGTTATGATATCACATGCTTTGAAAAAGCAGTCCTCTAGTTAATAACATAGATCTAACAGCATTACATGTTAAAGAGTGCATATATATAGCGGTACTCTAATTAACCACATCGATCTAACACTATTACATGTTAAAGAGTGTTTTCACACTTGATCCCCCAATCTTAATTGTGTATGCCTACTGTTTCCAAAACCACAAATATTTCACTACAGGTTTTCATTTACAATCACAATGGATCCTCCTCGGGCGGTGAACAGACCGCAAGCAGGCGATCTACTAAAACAGGGAGTTCAGAGGAACACATTGTTTCGCATAGATGTCTCCCTGTGTGATGGTTGCATGTAACCGTGTATCAGATACAAGCAGCACTGGGCAATAAACAGAACATGATGTCATATATATATACAGTATATCATTGTGATCTCCATTCACAATGATCCACCCATCTTTCACGCTCCTTATTTTAATCTCAAACTCCGGAAAACCTCTTCTTACCCCGAAAGGAGAATTAAGATCTCGGGGATCTCGCACAAGAGGCCCACGCAATAGGAAGCTGATCCCGTCACCTGCTTCAGATGTAGTTTCAAAATTCCCTCAAAGTATTAAATTCGCTTAGGCAAAGATATTTCTTTGCCTTATCCAATAATCACACCCAAGCCCATCGATCCCACCCAACCCACCCCTCCCCCCAACACCCCATCCCTACCCCCAAACTTTTGCCGATAAAAATAATAACATCACTTTCCCAGAGCTGTGGATGCCACACTGAACTTAATCTTGCTTGAAATTTGCTGTTTATCAGCCTATAAGCTGTCACATCCCTTGACTCCTGCCATGTAACCAGGAGGGGGGGGGGGGTGGGTACACCACAGTTTAAAAAACACCTACTTATAATGCAATGGAATGCTTTTATTTCACATTAAGTTGACTTTAGAACTGCAGAGCAATTAATACTGTTGTGATTATGTTACATCCATTAAATGAAGTTTAAAAATAAAAAAAATAAAAAAAATCTGTAGCATAATATTTTATAAGTGATTTTCATGAATATCACTTAAAATATTGACCTGCATGCATTTTAGAATTTTTCATGCAATTATTGCGGAACAAAAGCAATTTATAATCGAATTCGAAAAACCTTAATTTATATGTCCAAAGAAATGGATAAAGGGAGAAAAGCTAGCAAAAAGTCATACAAAATTAAGACCAGGAGAATTTAATGTCCGTCCATCAGGGCAATTAAAAGTACTTTATGACTAAAGATATGATTTAATTTGATAAATATCTCATTTTTTTCCTGACTAATTTAACCTAGATCTAAATCGCGTCTCTTGTGGACGCAGTATAGTCCAGTCTATCATTTAATATGATGGTCAGATACCATTTCCCAGAAGTAGGCTAAACACTACAAATTGATGGTACCTGAAAACATGCTCAGAGCTTTCATAGATTGTTAGGCTACTCTCAAAACACACACAGGAGCAGTATTGCGTGACATAAATACTGCGACCAGCAAAAGAAATAATTACATACAATGAGAAGAAATCTAAGTCTGATAAATTTGGGTATTTTTTTTTGGGGGGGGGGCTTGGATGTTTGATTTACGAGCCTGCCTCAGAGGAGAGAGAGGTCATAAAAGCGGCTCTTTTAGAGAGATGAAAGGATGGAGGGAAGAGAAGGTAGAAAACATAAACTGAATCAGAGGCACCATCGCTAAGGAAATGACACACACAATCTGAAGATTCAAAATTACTATTTTTTCTGGATTTGTTCCAATTTATATCAACGTTGTATAGCTTCCTGCATGTCTAAATCATTTACATATTACATGTCATTTTACAGTCATTGTTTAATTTTACCTTTTTTTTCTTCTTTTGTATTTTTATTACTAATGTTAATGAGAATTATCCAAAATGCAATGTCTCTCATTATGCCAAAAGGTTGAGGAAAATTTCAAAAAAAAATTTAAGTCATTAATTTTGATAATTTTTTTTTTTTTTTTGGGGGGGGCCTGGTATGTTATTTTTCATACCAATGTAGAACATGTCGAAATGCTTAGAATCAAATGGGAGGTGGGGGGGGGGACATTAATCACTGCTGATGTTTAAAGTCCTGTAAGTTTAATCCACTGTGTATCCTGTCCTTAATGAGGTAATTTCAATACACTATTAAACAAAACAACAAATAAATAAATAAACAATGAGAATATTCATTGGATCACTTCAAGGAATAAATTTGTCCACTCCAAAGACGGAATTCAAACAGAGATGAGTAAAAAAAAATAGCAAATGTATAACCCTCTTTAAAGTTTAAAGGTCCTATTTTTTGTGCCTCTGTCTGTCTGTTTTGTTATTTTTTTAACAATTTTCATCATTTTTTTTTTTTTCTTGATTAGGAAACTTTTTTGGGTGGACGCCCAAGCATATGCTCCCAAAGGCATTTTTTTATTGAAAAGGACAATGAATAGTTAATCTGCTGTTTTCTAGTATTATCAAGAGCATGTTTACTAACACACAAAGGAACGATTTATCCCTGTTTTATACACACACAATAAAAAACTGAACAAGAGGCACTTTGTAGGACTTAAAAGACCCAAACTAATTTAACCTTTATCATAAGTACATTCTATGCAACGTCTAATAGCTTGATGATTCACAGCAGATATGGATAAAAATGAAACCAGTGTCTATTTTAGGCGCATTTATGTTATGTTTTTAAGTGCATTAATTATGAACACAGTGATGTAAGTTTAGTCACTGACACAATCATGAAAAAACTGCCCCAGTCGAAAAACCACAAAAGTGCAAATAGTGTAAAGATGACCTCTCTTCCCATCTTTGAAAACAGACTCTCTCTCTCTCTCCACTTCTCTCCCACACAATTTCTTACTTTCTCTCTCTACCTCTCCTCCATCTATCTACTGTATGTCCTTTTAATCTTTCTATTAATCATAAAAATCCAATGACAAAACTTCGCTGATGAGATTTCCAAAAAGCCGCACAGGTGGCTCAGGGTGATTAAAATAACGTGTTTGGCCTCGGGAGACACAAACTAAAACTAATTCCATTTCTTCTTCTTCTTCCTCTCCTTTCCCAACTCTCTCTCTCTCCCTGTCTTTCTCTCTCCGCAGCACAGTTGTTCATCGTCTAAACATCTCACAGTGGACCCACGAGCTGGAGATTGCGTCGTACAGGTTGGAGTCATCTTTTCCGTGGCATTCGTTAGAGCTGATCACCACACAGACAGAGGTCTGTCTGGTAGCGCTGTACTGTAGCGCGTATTCAAGCCAAATCTTCTGGTATGCAAACTACTATTTCTCCTACGGCTCAATCGTACGATACGTCGGATATAAATTCACGACTCAACACCGTCGTTTCGTCATTTTGATGACAGAGCTCTCGAATCACAAGCCCTTCCAAATCCCTTGTGACTTTTTTTTAGGCCGATTACGTCGATCGAATAAGTTTGATACACCCGCATCTCTCAGAGAGGGGCAATCGAATCCAGCCAAATTATCTTATTTACGTTTGGCTTGTGCTATGAAAGCACTATGATATAACAATAATGGAATAAAAACTCAGGCTTTAATATCTTAAAAAGTGAATTAGAAAGGGTCGTAAGCATTTGATTGATCCACTTTCTCTGTTTGTTTCTCGTCAATTCTACGATCATAACTTTTAGCAAATGAATATAACTACATGAAGCCGGATAAACAAACAGAATTTGACTGGGGGGGAAAAAAAACACATTTTATAAATTACAACCTTCTCTTTTGTTTCCTTCCATTTGTTTGATCTGAGAAATTTCCAATAAAATTTGCACCTAACTGCAGTGTTGTTTTTTACTAATTGCCAAACTTTGCAATTATATCGGATGAATCAAATTTGACTCAGAATATAAAGTTTGAAGATCATCCAGTACTATAAACAGACCTGCCCTTTTACTTTTTTTTTCCCCAACAAATTTATACTTGTTCACTAAATCATAAGTTCTACAATACTGTCAGGATTATTACATAACTCCCAAATTTCTGGTAAAAATGTATACATATCATTCAAAAGTTACCAGTTTTGTCTGATATATAGCATTAGACTAACCATTCCAGACTTCAAAGGATATATTCTGTTGACTCAAGTTGATTGCTTTGTATTATAACTGCTAAAAAAATTCTGGAATCTGTAGGCGAAACCGCATTCTCATGGCCTTTGTTATTGTGAAGATACAACTTTTGTGTTATTTTGTGATATTTGTAAATGTGTCTGGCAATAGAAGAATGGATGATATCATCAGGACAATTGAGCTGAAAATGTCTTTGTTTATCTCTTTACTTTTTGTCATTCATTTATCCACATAGGAATGTTAACAGTATTATTTAACAGTAGTTATTTAACAGTATTATTTAACAGTAGTTATTTAACAGTATTATTTAACAGTAGTTATTTAACAGTATTATTTAACAGTAGTTATTTAACAGTATTATTAAGCAGGATTATTTAACAGTTTTAGTTAACAGTATTATTAAGCAGGATTATTTAACAGTTTTAGTTAACAGTATTATTAAGCAGGATTATTTCACAGCATTATTTAACAGTATTATTAAGTAGGATTATTTAACAGTATTTTTTAACAGTATTACTTATTACAAGATTATTTAACATTAATTATTGTTAAGCAGGATTATTTAACAACAATATCATTTAACAGTATTATTAAGAAGGATTATTTAACAGTATTATTTAACAGTATTATTAAGCAGGATTATTTAACAGTTTTAGTTAATAGTATTATTAAGCAGGATTATTTCACGTATTATTTAACAAGATTATTTAACAGTAATATTAAGCAGGATTATTTAATATTATTATTAAGCAGGATTATTTAACAGTATTATTAAGCTGAATATTTATATAAATATGATACACTTTCATGAAATTCTAAATACAGAGAACTTTGACAGCTAAAGCAGACATTTCAAATGTACAGTAACAGGTTTCAAGGATAAATCTGCTAGAAGATAATATAATATCATAGCCTAACAAAAGCTTCTGAAGAGCATTTGCCCAGATGACCAGTGGCGGAGCATCCATACAGTCAGGGGGGGAGGGGGCTGATGCCCCACCTGACGGACTCAAATGGACTGCTGGCGCCCTTTTCAGCTTTTTACCACTTTTTACTTATTCGCGATTATTGACTTTTTAATTGCGCTCTCATCTACCTATTGACATTTGTCACATTTTGCTGGCGATGACACCTATTTATTCTTCGTTTATCTGCAAATTAGCAAGGCCAGGAAAGGGTCATTTCCTGAGATCTAGGGTGTATCTTTACTCAAAAAATGTTTGTACGCTCCGCGCCAACCTGTGGTGGCGCTCTGCTTAGATAGTGTCGAAAGCGCCCCTACAGACCATTCTCGCACCCCTTGATCAATACCCCTAGCTCCGCCACTGCAGATGACATCACACACCCCCCCCCCTACTGTGATCCAACTTACCTGGAGTAGTTGAAGGTTTAGCCAGTCAAAATAGTTTACATTCAATCAACCCTATCTCGAGTAAGGGGCATGATATAGAGATGGGTTTCAACTAGCAGTGTGGAATATTTTTCTCTTCATCAGACGTTTCACATTGTTCGTCACTAGATGTTCCTTGTTTTATTAGTTTTCAGTGCAACATAATGTCTCTCTTCTGATCGGACGGAAGTTGTAAAGGGGTTTTTAGCCGAAGCTTCACAACCATGCATAGGTTTCGAAACTTTACTGAAAGCAGTTTCCCAGCACGCATACGTTTTGAAGCTTTATTTACAACAACCTACTTCTGCTTGTAAAATGGTGGTAAAATGAACGAGGTTCTCTAAATAGGCTACTTGGCACCATTTTGTTCTTTAGAGACATAGTTTTCACACATGCATGATACTTTATTACACAAAGATTCCTTTTACCATGCTTCACCCATTCTTTCTTACATATACTGTTTGGATGGTTTGGCTTTTTGGTTTCCAGTCACCAAAAGAAAGAAAAAAAGGGATTCTAAACTCAAATATGCAAACCAAATATAATGATGATTGATCCGTGGCACGTGCTACAGTTATATTTGGTCTGATTTCACAGTTCTTTTCAATTATTTTCACATTACTGTGTAAACTTTTATTTGTATTTCAAGGTAATATCGTACACCAGGTTCACAACAATGATATAACAGACACCTAGTTTGGATTGTGGTGGCTTAGTTTACTGAACGATCTTTTAAGGCTATAAAGGTTGGTATACCTTCAACACTTGAGTGGGGACTGGTAAACATAGAGAGCCACTCACTCAATATATATATATATTAACTGTAATATATACGTACACCACATGAAGGCAGCTGAAATACTAGTACATCAGCAGGCCTAAACAGAAGCAACCCAAAACTCTGGTTGGCTATTCTCTGAGGATCTATGAATATTCATATTTGACTGGTTCCAGCATAAAATCATATAAACTGTAACTAAACTATGGCATGCAGGCCATCTTAAGTTAGCACATAGACAGACAAAGGCAGGCAACTAAATATGACAGAACTGTCTCAAAGTGAAACTATTTATTGCTATGTATCGCCTACAATGCCTGTAGTGACGTTATACAGACCTACATGAGGTTAGAGGTCATCCAACATTTGCCACACACATCAAAGCATGAGTATCAACATAAATGTAAACATACAAAATGGGTTGACGTGAACTATTCTAAATTTGTAGTCTATTTGCAACATTTCTAAGCAGAATGATTTAAATAAGTTCAGTCCTTGGCAAACAGGAAATCCTGACAAATCCATATCTCTAACTACTTTTACTCTCAAAGCTTTTAATAGGATTGTAATAAATCCACCTTTTGAAAATAGAAAATCTGCGGTGTACGCCAAAAACCTTTTTGACTTCCGAGACTCTGCATTTGAAACACAAAAAACATAAAAATTTCACCGTCAACATTCCATACGAACCATAAATTATTAATTCCGTTCAAATTTAAAAATGAAAATTTTCCTTCCTTTTAATTTTCACCTTTTTAATTGCAATTTTGAGTTTCTTTTATACAGTTGGCCACTTTCCCTATTACTGCATACAGAGCACGGAAAGATGAAATGATTTTGGTCAGTAATAATATCATGCCATGTTTAATGCCAAAGAAGTGAAGGCACTTCTCTTCAATCTACAAAATAATCCTTTAGGCTACAGACAGTTTTGCAAATCCCAAGTGTTCTCCAAACTTTACAGATTATCTGATCTTCCCATAGCTGGGTTTTGTCCTGCTTCTTCAAGAAACACAAAAGTCAAAAACTCTGCAATTTAGTATTGCCCGGAGAAAACAATAAAACAAGCACAGCTGTATGGAACCTTGTAAAACATGATTGATTTCACAGACTTTGTCAACACAACTTGAAATAAGAAATATTCATCCTGAAATAACATGTAAATATACATACTTCTCACAGAAGTGAGGTTTTTTCGATCGGACAAATTCTGGTAAATCAAACCAGATTCCACTTCTTGCTGATGGAAGGCAAACCAAATGACACACACTGATTTACTTTCATTAATAATAACAATAAAATTTAGTTAAGACTTATACAGGTGACAACAAAAAGAAAACATATAACAAAGATGTGAAAAACAAACGGTCAGGAGGAAAGGATTTTACATGAATATGCCGTGACTAACATTCGACGTTTGAAGTTGAATTGATTGCTGGTTACTTAATATAGTTACCTCTCATCATGCTGACCAAGTTATTTAAATACTGAAAACATGTCATATATAAATGAAGAACAGCCCTCAATCTAAAAAAAAAATCATGTTTCCCACTGATTGAATATATCTAATTGGCAATTATTAAAACTATTCAATCTAGTAAAATAAAATTGTGTGTCCCTCAAACTTGATGGATTTCTACATTGGGTTGTCACTTTGGCCTGATTCATATATATATATATCATATATATTGGACCCACGTCAAGCTATCATGAAGAGATCATAAAAATATATATATACCAAAAAAATATATATATATTTTGTGTCTCCATGTTAGCAATCAAGTTATATACAATGTTTAAGTTAAATACAGAAAAAGAAAAAATTGCAACACATAAAATGTTAAGCAAATGTGTTGAATGTTAAATCAAAAAATACATTTTTAAATGTTAAATAATGCAAAATGTGAAATAAAACAACATCAATTGTTATTCTTTTCTTTGTTTTCATTCTGTATGAAAATCTTTTGCATTTCAAGTATGGTTTTTATTGTTCCGAGTCGGACAGAAACAGTGTCATCGCAGACGTTACCTCACTTCTCCACAAATGGTCGAATATACAATGAGGTAATAAGATGCAGATTCCAAGTGAAAAAAATTAGTCCCACAACTTTGATTCATTTGCGAATCACCAGGTGTAGTAATATCATAGCTACCTATTAGTGATTACTTAGTGTTTGTGACTGAAAATATTGTATGTCACATACCTTTTCGGACCCATCCATGATTGATATGGGACCACCAGATTATCGTAGATTCAATGCAAAAAGCAGACTTATGATTTTGATACGTTGGCAACATCCAAATGTCATAAGTTCTTGGGTGACTTCATTGGACTAAAAATATTGGATGTCTTCAGGTACAATGTTTTTTTCTTCCCTTCCCCCACATTCCTATAATTGGGGGCGGGCTATAATTAACTTGGTACTACCAGACTTCAAGGTCAATATCAATCGTACATAATATTCAAGAAAATTTCCAAAACCTCCAAAATCCCACCATTCTGGTAAAATTTGTCATTTTGACGCACGCATAGTTTTTCGCCGCACAGGACGTGACGGACTAAAGTCCAATTAAACGGCTATTGTGATCTTTCTTCCTATTCTTGGGTTTGGATAATAAAAAAATTATAAAAAGAAATAAAAACATCTATAGTTATGAAATCTCACCGATGAGAGAACTTTCACAATGGTCGACAAAGGGCTGTGTCCTTCACAATGGATATCATGCAGAATCGTTGAGATTCACAGCTAGGTTTAACCAAAGTTCTTTACCCCTTCAAAGGATCGGTGCACAGACGTTTTAACAAGTCACTCAGTTGTTGTTCCCCTTAGGCAATGGCAGTAATGCCACTAGGAACTATATATGCAAACTTAGCAGGATAATATTATACTTAACTATAGATCAAAAGAAAAACCTTGAATGTCGAGGCGGTTAAATACAGAATGGTAAATTTGTTACGATAAATACAAAATAGGTCTGTCCAATCATTTTCCTCGATCAAATGGAAATTGAATGTAGATGAACATTTCAACAAATCAGCAAGAGCTTGAGTCAACCCTGCATATTGTTAGGAATAATTTACCCAGAATCAGTATTATGGAGTGTTAGCTCAGTGGTTAACGCCGGTGCCTTCCAATCATAAGGTCCCCGGTACGAGTCACTCCAAGATTAATGTATGTCGTCCAGTTTCAGAGTTGTGGACAATTGACAATTCATAATCATGGACGTTAAATATGAATCTAAGAGACTGATGTCGGTCAGCTTGCGGCTTTGATAAGCCAATTGATGAGGCTTCTTCGCGAGTTCCTGCTTGCAGGAGGATCTAAAATATATACATACATACATATATACATACATACATACTACAACATACTATCATATACTATCATATACTACCACATACTGTCACATACTGTCATATACATACACACCTTAACATACTACCACATACTGTTACATACTGTCACATATGTATTGCAAGATGCTATGCAAAATGGTCAAATTGCTGTGCAAAGATGTATAGCACTTGTTGTACACAGGAACTATACATGTTATTATAATCTTGAGCAAGTTCTTAGCCTTCTAATCTGCTGCACAAGTCTTGAACACTAAATTACTCTCTGAAATGGGAGAAGAAATAGCTTTGTATACATTCAGAAGAAAAACTATAAACACAACCTGGGCTGTGATGGGTGTTATATACACTGGACTCAAACACAGGAGGGTACTCAGATGTGAAAACTTTGAAATTTAAATTCTTAAAGTGAAAAAAGAGGCTTAAAAGAAGTTATCAGTCAAAATCGACTAGAAACTCGGTCGGATTAATTCGGTCAGGGTTACTCGACAGAAAGGGTGGTATTGACTTAGTATCACAGGGTAACTGAATTTTTAGTCAGGGTAACATCAGGGTAACACAGAAGTGGTGTCTTAGCAGATCAGGGTAAATCAAGAGATGTAATACTGAACTAAACTTTTAGACCAAAGTTACATGGGAGGGTAGTAAGTTGGTCCAGGTAAATTTCACACTGGTTTAAAATCTGGGTCTGATGTCTAGACAGCCCAGAGACTTGGCTAGAAAGGTTATTGCAGCCATGGACAACTAATTGCCAACTATTACCAAACCGAGTTAATTACTCACTAGATTATAAGGGTAAATCAACTTTGAATTTACCTAATTTTGATAAAGTATGTGACACTGTTCAATACATAAAGTCCCATGCCAATGTATTTTACCTTAGCTTGATTAATCAGCTAATTGAGACTGTAAAGTTTTCAATGTTCTAATTCTGAAACCGTACATTATGTGATATTAAACACCGTGCTATGAATTGAAAATGTCTCTAGAAGACGAAATACTGAGAATGGAATAAGATTTATTAATTACCTGGTACACTTAATAGACAATTTGAGGGGTATTTGTGTTTGATTCTGATCAGTAGATTCTAACCTTGTTTTAGGTAATACTGGGAATGTTTGGGACAGTTGCAGACCAAACTCAATAAATGCTATTTCCGAGGCAGTTAAATGTATTCGGTATATGCCCCAAATTATAGCACGCTATATATAATTGCTAGAATTTTCAAAAAGTACTTTCCTGGAGGTCTTAACTCTCTAAATTGTTCTCAGACATTTTTAAGGAACAAACAAGATAACTGAATGTCCCAGTGAGGAAAATGTCCTCCAAGGTTGTAATAAAAAACAGGCTAAGAATTTTGACCAAGGGTGACCATATTTGAATATCTAGCATATTTGAGGCCAATACAGCAAACCTTTAATGCCAACAAACCTACACAGCTCCCAGAACTGTCAGCAGTGAAGGGACTATAGACACTGTTCTAATTTACAAGGAAAAGCTGATTAGGACTGAAGACTATAAGTGGATATTATGGCAGTAATTTGTGATATCAGGTTCCAGAATCCCCCCCCCCCCCCACTTCTGTTATTTACGAGGTCAAAGGTTGTCAAATTAGGAGGTAATGTTTCATAAAAATGACCCTACTTTCTAAAGAGCTATAAATCAACAGCGTGTAAAGAAGGAAGGCTGTGAAATCAGATTATTATTAGCAGTCAAAATATATCACTATAAGAGGATCACAAAAGGTCAGACTTTGATGTGTGGGTGTGTGAACTGTGAACATGCATGAGGGAAGACATTGAGAGATGCAATAACTTATGTGTCCTGTTCTCACTAAACCCTGGATGGACACACACTGGTCTGAATTCCAAATAAACCTTATTGTTTTAATATTATGAGACTACATTGATTTGATGTGTGGGTGTGAACATGCATGAGGGAAGGCATTGCATGAGAGGGGGAGATAACTTATGTCCTGTGCTCACTAAACCCTGGATCGACACACACAGGTCTGAATTCCAAATTAAATCTCATGTTTAAATATTATGAGACTACATTGACTTGATGTGTAGGGGTGAACATGCATAAGGGAAGGCATTGAGAGGTGAGATAACTTATGTCCTGTTCTCACTAAACCCTGGATTGACAAACACTGGTCTGAATTCAAATAAACCTTATTGTTTTAATATTATGTGTCTACATTGACTCGATGGGTAGGTGTGAACATGCATGAGGGAAGACATTGAGAGGGGGAGATAACTTATGTCCTGTTCTCACTAAACCCTGGATCGACACACACTGGTCTGAATTCCAAATAAAACCTCATGTTTAAATATTATGAGACTACATTGATTTGACGGGTTGGGGTGAACATGCATGAGGGAAGGCATTGAGAGATGCGATAACTTATGTGTCCTGTTCTCACTAAACCCTGGATCGGCACACACTGGTTCTATTTTCAAATAAACCTCATGTTTAAACATTATGAGACTACATCGACTTGATTTTGGGTGTGAACATGCATGAGGCTCATGAAGCTCAGAGCTTTGAAGACTGCTACAGTAAAATTTGTACATTAAATTGTTCCCTGATTTATTGTTTTAAATATTACTGCCTAAAATTTCCCAGGACATTCTTCTGTACAACCTGCAGAAATCTCTACTGTAAATTGTCTTCAACAGCTGATAGAAATCTAATCTATTAAACTTTTTAAGTACATTTTATTAGTCTCATAAAGTTGAACTTTTGCCATGCATGGATTTATAGCATCAATGTTTTGCATGTCATCAAAACATTAATGCTATCAGGTCAAACTGCTAAAATGTGGCCTTTCTTCATAATTTTCTGGTGCTATAACAAAACAAAATTGTTAGCTTAAAGGTCATCATTATATGGCCACCATTTTAGCACCATTAAAAATTTGCCATAACAATGTTGAAACAACTATTGCCCTAATGTTCTGAACCTTGGGACCAATTTGACTTTTTCCAGAAAACCCCGATGGTCAAACTCTCTTATTAGTCTAATAAATCTCTCAATGAGGAACATGTGATGTCCACTCTGTCTTATTGGGTCATCTGAGCACACAGATCCACCAAACTCAGTTGATATGAACAGTTAATTGGTAAACAAGATCAAATTTCTACAACTTTTTGTGCACATGACCAAAATATTTCCACTAATTTTAAATGAGAAATATATTTGATTAGATTAGATTAGACTAGATTAGATAAGATTAGATTAGATTAGATCAACTTTATTCAACCACGAGGGTAAATTGCATGCTCGTATAAAACAGGATATAAGATACAAACATTAAAATATGAGAACCTAAAACGTACAGTATCAAACAATTGTAAGAATATGAAAACATAAGACATTTTAAAACAGGATATGAGATACAAACATTAAAATATGAAATCCTAAAACATACAGTATCAAACAGTTGTAAGAATATGAAAACATAAGACATTTTAAAACAGGATATGAGATACAAACGTTAAAATATGAAATCCTAAAACATACAGTATCAAACAGTAGTAAGAATATGAAAACATAAGACATTTTAAAACATGCAGTAAAACAATATACAAAGCTCATGACAATGGGCAAGAGAGTACAGTCGGAACAGACGAAACAGCCAGACGAGATCTAACGTTGAAAGTCTTCATAAATCCCAAAACAAAGTCTGCAGCCCAGAATTTGTAAGCCCTGTACTAACTTCGTTCCCTGAGGGTTTGGTTTACATGACAATGTGCTATTCATGCTACATATTAAGGTAAATAAATGCTTTTGAACAAAACAGAGCTCATATCTATGAACATTCCTTATTCTTAATCTTCATAAATAATCTCGCCATGACAACTTAAAACAATTTTGCAAAACTTCGTTTTGAAGCCAAGTCTCATTTCCACGGCTAAAACTTGATGATAAAAGTTCAAATCTAACAGTGTTCATTTTTGCTACAAGTATATGAAGTTTAGTTTTGTCCATAAATTTATAACCTGACCTTTAGTGCAAAATTTATAGGACAGGAAATTTGCATGTTTCACACCAATTTAAGAAATTTTGGCACATAACTGGATATATAGCTGCCTACTTTTGTGGTCATAATAACCAAAGTTTTCAAAACTCCTAATTAACATGCAACTCACTAAATCCATTATCTAGTTCATTACTTCCCACAATATTAATATAAATAGGTAAAATAACTTTCATAAACTTGTCTGCAAAGCCCCTTCTCTGGAGGAGATTCAAATTTCTGATTTATTTCAATCTTCCTCCTGATTGGTGGATAATCAAGGCAGTTGTCACCAAGTATAAATAATAGTGACAACTACCAGGGACAAAACTATGACAGCTTTATGCTCTTAAGTTTAACTTCTTTTTTTTTCCTTGCTATAATAGTTTCTCACACTTTCAACTTAGAGTCAAAAATGATTTCTAAGATTTACACTTACAGATATTATTCTTACAATGTTCTTTCACAAAAATTCAAAACCCATGTAAGCCCGGCCTTCCGACCTTTGAACCTTCGATAAATCAAAGATGGATTGATAACTGGTAGGGAACAAAAAGGAGATGACAGAAAATAACTCATAGAGGATAAATTGATGACTGCTGAAACTGATCTCTGACCTCTGTTTGACCTCAAGTTGACCTGACTTGCTAAACTTACATCCTGTAGGAAAACATATATTCTTACTTGAGTGCTGTTTATATGCAGTTGATTTATCTAATTGGGTGAATAAATGCTTCCAAGGAGAGCTGGTGATAAAGTTTACCCTCCATTCATATAACCTTCTCTTGGTATACATATATAAGACATATATCCTTTGGTGCACGCACTCCTGACATGGAGACAAGGAGAAGAGACAAACCTCATTACCTTAGTGTCTTTTGTCTTGCCTTTATAAATGTCCTTAACCCAGCTAGGCCTAAAGTATATACTATGCTGTATATGGTTTTAAAACTCGTTAGGCAAGTCTAAAATGGTCATTCAGTCTTAAAGGGTGTGAAGACTTGCGCAAAAAGAAACGTCTAATGCTGGTCATCTGACCTAGTTTTCGAATGAGGTGTAACAGAAGTGTTAGACACCACCATCGATCCCAGAAAATACACACACACAGCTTGCTACCGTCGGTAATAAGACACAAGTGTACAGTCAATACATACAGCTTCGGTCAATACCCACAACACAGTGTATAAATGATACAGCGATGGACATCTCAGGTACAGCTAAAGATAACACGGTATCACGTTTCATTACTGTGTGTATTTTGAAGTGACAAGAGAAACAAACACGCCACTTGCAAGCAACAGAAAGGTATCTTTTTAAAGAAGGCTACTGCTGTTTGGGGCGAGTCTTCAATGCCTTTAACTTAAAACATGTTGTGTAACTGTCCTCAACTTTTAGTATGGTTTTAGAAACTTGCTAAACAGTCCAAAATGGTCACTCACTGTTGTGACTTCAGAATATGTGTTATTGTCACTGTGCAAGTTAATAGTGCTATTTAACCACTTTAAAAATGGTTTTAAAACTAGTTAGAAAGTCCAAAATGGTCACTCAGTCTCAAACATCAAAATCATTATTATTTTACTGTGACGTCAGAACATTTGTAATTTTCATTGCACAAGTTAATCCTTTTATTTATACTTCCTTAACTTGTGGGAAATAACTATGACAGTTGCAGAGGTACCTATAATAAACCAGCTTGCCAAATTTGTACTTTTTTTTTTTTAATATGGGGGGGGGGTGAACAAGAGGTCCATATCCTAGTGACCTCTAAAACCATAAAATAATAGGTCATTCCATCCAGAGCCACTGATTGATATGCTGCTAATAAAGAGCTTGTATGAATATATGCAGGGACAGGTGTCCAGATACAGTACACAATGATGCCCTACCTAAAACCCAAGATGAGAAAACATGTATATATGTATAAACTGTAGCAGGGCAAAGTTTTAATGGCAATCCAAGACAACCGATTTGTTTTTTCTGTGGACAACCAAATACAGCTGTGGAGGTTGTCCTGTGGACCACCACTGAGTTGTTTTACATAAAATTCAGATACCACAGAAACTTACCTAAAATACACCCCCACAACATGTACGTAAAATGAGAAATTGGTAAAAATGGAGAAAATGAGAAATTTGTTTCACTGCCATAGATTGTGTTTACATATTCACCTACATATATCTTGCGTTGTGTATATATCTCTCCTACAGTGTGCATATTGGTCGTTATTTTTTTTTTTTTTTATTTGTCAACAACAAAATTTGTCGTTCGGATTACACAATTTGCTGTTTGGGACAACCAGAATGGCAGATCGGGTCATCCGAAGGACGACCGGATAAAATCCTTTTAAAATTAAAACTGATACAGACAGGGCATCAGGAACTATATATATATGGAACGTATCACGCACATCACTGTGTGTAGTTATGTAAATTAGTCAATTCAATTACTATTATACACAATCACAAGACATTGTAAGATTTGTTATTCACCTAACTACGTTACGCATCAAAAACACAAAGGAGGGTTCCCAGTTGGACACCGATATGGTAACACGACAGACACCTTGGCATTTTAATAATACAATACACACATATATATAGCTCCAACAACAACTGAACCATTCACTGCAAACTGCTTTACAGGTATTCAAATATGTGTAGAATTAACCTGTTGTTTGTACGTGCAAGAAATTTCATAGCAATTTATTTAACACTTAGGATCAAGAGACTTGAAAATGAAACCAAAAAACAAATTGGAAATATGATAAGACTAAAAAAAACAGTATTTTGGCAATAAACTACGGAAGTTATAAACAAGCAAAGACCATCTGTGATATAATTCCCTGTGGGTACGGTGGTCCATGTAGGTACTAAATGTGATATGGTACTTGACTATTCTGTCTTACAAATTGTGATGAATAATAGATTAACACTATGAAACCAAACTGAAATGAACCATAACTGCCTAACAAAGAATAGTTGAAAGGGGGTAAGGGAGGAGGAGGGGGGACAATCAAAAGTGATATTATTTTATTATTTATTTATTTTTTTTTTCTTACACCAATTTCTCTCCAGTATATTTATATATTTATCATATTCAAATGGGGAAATCATTCTATAAGCATTACGCTTCTTTTTTTCTCCCTTTCCATGCATTTGTATAGCTTAAATATTGTATATCAATTAACATGATGAATGTCTTTTTTTTCTTTTTTTGCTTTGTACCTGTCTCTCTAGATTGTATTGTATATCAAAATATTCATTAATACTTTGTTAAACATTCATGTACTGTACACAATTGCTGAAAATAAATTGTTGTCATTGTATTAGTTATGAAGTGTATTCTAATAAAAGAGAAAAAAAGCACAATTCTAATGTTTCTCATTTGTTCCTCTAACCTCCTCTTGTTTAGGTTGGTAAGAAATACTTATAACAGATTCATATATAGCTAAGATGGAGACCATAAAGGGTGAGAAGGCTCACCTTGACATTCCTTCCCTTTCTTGAATCTTTATGATTATAAAAAAAAAAACCAAGACAAGAAGAAGGAGAGAACCTTTCCCTCCCCCCATCTCATTAAGGTAATCTTACATGGCCATAAATGTTGATTAGAAGACAGAACACAGTGCATACATATCTACCCTACCAGCTTGCTAAGTTTAAGGCTAGACACCTCCACAAAGGTGGCAACTTTTACAATCCTGAATTTTTTTTTTCTCTTTTTTTTTTTTTTATGGTAACAACATCAATTCCTTATCTTCTCATGGATTATCATCAGTGCTGATACCCCAGAGTGGGCCCACCGGTTCCGTTCGCACAGATTTAAAGCTACAAACA
This sequence comes from Apostichopus japonicus, assembly GCF_037975245.1. Lineage (NCBI taxonomy): Eukaryota > Metazoa > Echinodermata > Holothuroidea > Aspidochirotida > Stichopodidae > Apostichopus > Apostichopus japonicus. The sequence continues at coordinate 24,231,808 of NC_092572.1, forward strand.
GCTTGACAGATATCGACTTTTTTTATCCTCAGCATGGCAACACCTCGATAACAAAGAAACATCTCTTTAGTTTATGACTTCCAACCTTTCTTACTTTTGCTCAGTTTTAGTTTTTGCTGTTCCGGGCGTTTTGATTTTTTCCTCTCCACCAATCGAAGGGGGTTGGCAGATGGAGACCTAATCGAACAAGTTGGAGTTCAAAGCAATATCTGGGGTTTCACTTTATTTATAGCTCCGTTTGCTTCTTACATCATGCTCTTGAAAGATTAGCAGAATTTTACCAAAATGGTGAAGGAACACAGAATATAATTGGATAGAACAGGTTTTATACCCCATTGATCTCAGTATATGAAGTCTAACAGTTTCTGTGCATTACCTACTGAGCTAGCCAGCAGTTTACTAGTGGGCCAGTAGTGACCTCTGTTGAAGGAGAGGGGATGGAGAAGGGACAGAGAAGGGACAGAGAAGGGGGAGAAGGGTGGGAGAAGGGAGGGAGAATGGGGGAGAAGGGAGAAGGGGGAGGTAGGGAGAAGGGAGAAGGGGGCAAAAGGGAGGGAGAAGGGGAGGGGAAGGAGAGGTAGTGGATGGGATGAAGGGATGGAGGGAGGGTGGAAAGGAAAGGAAAGAAGGAAGGGAGGAAATGGGAGACGGGAGAAAGGAAGAAAAAGGAAGGGAGTAGAGAGAAGAGATGGGGAAGGAGATTTCTTTGCTTCTCCAACTTTTTTTTTTGGTTACATTCTTTTAATTTTTTGTTAATAATTTTAAACCAAGGAGGTTTAATACATGTTATAAAATTTCACATTTTCAAATGCCTGTACAAATTAGATCTATCAGATATTAGGAAATATGAGTCCCCAAGTATATACTACTTTAAAACTTTTATGTATACATAGATCTGTCTAAAAATGAAGTTGATCATTTTCAATTCCGTTAAATACTGTATTTCGTAATCCCTTACGACCACCCTTACCTTTTCCTTTAAAATAATGAACATAGTAAAACGTTGAAGAGTTTGAAATATCCTAGTTTTTGGGCTCTTCACTGGGAAATCGGTCTAATTATTTGATAACATGTATGTTTGACATTAATGGCTTCACAAATCTTGGTCATTTAATTAAAATAAATCTTGATATTTCACCAAAATTAAAAACCACAATTCCTCCCATCACTGGCAATATATTTCACCCTTATTACCGTGACGATAATATGGCGTTACTAATGATCACCGTCTACGGATCGGAACAGGGTTTCTCTCCGAAGTGAACGGGCCGCAAAACAAATAGTAGTCGCCACTTCAATTAATTGCGAGCATTAGAGCTAGCAGATTCCTCGAGTAAATGATAAATCACGGTGAACGGCAGCACTCCATTAAATATCTTTACCCAACCGACTAAAAACCTGAAAGCGATCAGATATATTTTAGTAGAGTGGGGGAGATCTTCAGCCAATGCACTCTTATGGGACGCATTTTCAGTTTGGTTACAGATTACCAGTTCGCTCTGACTAAACAATCCTTTGTTTACATAGCCACCGTTCGTTAACTCAAAGAGTTCACAGCCAAGTGGATGACCAAACAAGCAGTAGGCCTTACAGAATGTGATTCTTATTTGTAAAAAGTGTGCACAGAAGTCTCATGTCAAGAAAAGAGAAAACACTACCAAATCTTGATCACGGTTTTATGGCATCTGTTACTTTTTCCTCTTCCTATTTCTTCTCCCCTTTCCTTACCCCTCTCCCTCTTCCCCTGCCCTTCCACCTCCCATTTATTTTGGGTTTATTTTTCTTTCTATCTTTTCATTTTTCTGATTTTTCTGACCGGAGAGATCCAGGTTTGCAACATGGAGCAATTATATCACATCCACAGATATTTGTGGATAAAAAGTTATTTTTGAATTTAGATCAATAACAGGTACAAACCTCAAAAGGATAATCATTTTCAATTGAAAATAACAATAGAATGATAAAAAGTAGCATTTTACAAGCTACTGAATAAACAAATCTTAATGAATATTCATACTGATAAAATCAATGCCTCAACTTAACACCTGCACGTAAAGCACTCAGGACTGTGCACATGCAAATGTACATTGATAAAGTGATATATAAATATTATAAATTACTTGGTTGTTGCAAGAGCAAAGTCACTGGGAGAAGGGATGGGGGTGAGGGTGAGGAAAAATCAAGGGGAGAAATAACCATTAATTCATACTTGTATAAAGCTACTAGTTGGTTTGATAAAACTATGCATGCAGAACTTTGTATGATCATATCAAAGATTGAACTCACATTTGTTATGTCCTTTTAACCTTAATTTATTTTATTTTCCCTCTTGCTCTGCATTTTTGTGGTTTATTGTTTCTTTTTTTCCTTTTCTGTCTTGTATGAACACACACCAAACATAAGGAAACAATAACTTATATCCTATCTTTAGGAATGAGATACCGCAAACATTATCCCAAGGATTGCTCGTTTCAATGTTTCTAAATCAAACATTCATTTTAAATTGTAGTTGGTTTGATGAAACCTACTGAAGACTCAGACTTTGTATCATATCAAATACTGACCTCAGATTTCTATTGTTCAAGTTTAACCCTCGTGTTTTTTATATTTTTTTAAAGGCTTGTGCATTTTTGTGGTTGATCATTTCTCTTTTTTGCCTTTCTGTTTTGTATGAACACATGAAACAGAAGGCTACAATAACTTATATCCAATCTTTAGGAATGAGATATTTTTTCAGAGTTATTTTTTTTATAGCTGGATACAGTTAGGAGAAGCACAAAGACTTAAGGCCACTCATTCAAAGTACAATACTAAAATTCTGATACTTTCCCGGATCTTACAAAGAAGCATTAATGGGTGGGGGAGGGGGTGGGGGAGGGGGTGGGGCAAGGGTAAAGAAGGCTATAGAGGAAGAGAGGGACGGAAGAATAAAAGGAGAGAAAGAAATCATAAAATATAAGAACAGGGCACTGTGTGTGGAGTATTCTTGGTTGAAAGAAAAGGGGAGGGGGGGGGGGGGGGGGAGAAAAACAGAATGTTTTCCAATTTCAATAAGACTAGACAGAATTGACTCGAGGCCATCTGGTTTTAATTCTGATCATGGAAGGTTCAAGCACTTTTTCAACCTCATGGAAATGTACTTTTAAGATTCCACGATGACCCGGGATTGCACCATTGCCGCCGCAGTCGTCGTCCTAGCTAGTACATCTACATCTTGTCGTAAACTACCTCATTTTACACTCTAGCTATGAAGTGTCTTGGGTAACGTAACAGATACATGCAGGGAGATATCAAGTTGGAAACTTTGGTTGTAGCAACACTCTGGGGAGAGGGGGAGACTTAGAGGAAATCAGAGGAATAAAACAGAAAATAATAAAACATGAAATTACTGACATTCTCCTACTAATGCCTTGGTCGTATCTGTATCTTACGGGGAGATTCAATTCATTCAACTCTCACTCAGTCCTAAATTTGACGATTAACCCAACATCGACAACCGTTAGATCTTTTGCCATGCTGATCGACGAAATACCCTACGTCGACAACGTTTAGAAATCGTTCGCCATGCTGCTCGACAAATAACCCCACGTCGACAATATGAAGGTAAAACACTTCCGACATTTAATGTAGCCATTTTGTATTGAATCTCAAGATGCAATCGCAAGATAAAAAACCCTAATTAGATTATAAAGTGGCTAAATCAATTTCATATAAAGTTACAATAATTTCAAATTGTCAAGAAAATCTGTTTCCTGTAAGATTGGGACTTTTTAAATATGATCAACAAGAAAGAAATGCTCAAACGGAAAAAAGTAAAAAATGTTATCAGATTTTGTAAGTTAGTTTAAAGCAGAGTGTAAATGTCCTGATGAGACAGGTAAGACTGTAAGAGGTTGGAAGTGGGGGTGGGGTGGGGGTGGGGTGGGAATGGTAGTAATGGGGTTAGGGAAATGTGTCAGGACTGGATGCAATTGTTAAACATTATTCACTGTATTTCAGGTTATGTAGATTGTTAAAAGATGGATGGACTGTTACTGTCCAAGGAAGGACACGTTGATAAATGTCTGAATAAACCTTTGAATTTAAAACTTGTGCAATGAATCATGGTGTACTAGTGAAGAAGCAATTATGGAATGACACAGTGGTTAAACTGTAGCACTTGCGAATCCGAAAACTATTCTGTTCATTCCATTGTCTTCATCCTTTGGTCAAAAAGCAAAAGTCACAAAATACCTTTCTTAACCTGTCTGCAAAAACCATACATCACCTCAGAATTATATTAAGGTCACAAATATTTCAGTTTTATTCAGCTTTTCACTATAAAAACCAGCACGATCACCACATCGACCTCTAGAAAAATATATATTTATGCATTAAAATAAGCATATAAGACCATAAAACCACTGGAAAGAGCAATTCATACACTGACTTTTGTCATAAAGTAGGAAAACCCACATTTAACTAAAATTGTTTTCTTCGGTCTGAGGAAAGATTGAAAATTTGATGCTGACAAACACTTTCCAAGAATTATAGAGGCAGAGCTCACTGGTCTGCTCAAGAATTCAAAAGTTAAGCAGAGTGAGTAGTGTTAACTAATGTACAACATGCATATTCAGATACTCATTCCTCATTGAATATGCATTACTATGTAAATATGCATTTACAAACAGCTGGCATGATCACCTAATTGTCCACATGTATCCTAGTAAATCCTAGTAAGTATTATTATTATTATTTTATAATTTTACCAAATTTATATATAGCGCTCTTTTCATGCTTAAGCATGTTTAAGAGTGCTTTACAATGACAACAAAATGACAAAACCCTTAAAAAAAAATAATATGAAGAATAAAATTGACACAGCGTAAATATTAATATAAAAAATATATAAATATATAAAAACGAAGGAATAATTTTAAAAATAATAATCCCAAGGAAACCTTTGTTCTTATTTGTGAAAATCGGAAAACACCCCCAACCTCCCATTAACTCACTCCCTTCCCCACCCATGATAATTTAACAGCAAGTTGATATAGAGGACATGTAATAATAACATTCTACAAGATCAATCCAAGTACAGCAATGAAAATAAGAACTGGCCTTGCACTTAGTAGACATCAACAAAATAATGCAAGATGGTTTTTCTAAAAGATTGGTTGCTTAATACCAGTATTTGACAAAAGCAACAGTTCAGAAGCTACTTCTCCGCTCATAAATATGTACGTTCCAGGAGCCTGTCGGTACTTACGATATTTAGGAGTGATTCTGAAGACTACTTCAGAAGCCAGATGACATGACTGAAGCGGGTTCAAAGTGGGAGATCAAGACTTCAAATGAAAATTCTGCTGGTAAAACACTTCCAAGGCAAGCTATTTTTTCACAGAGTATTAATTACCAGTACTTTTACAGGGTAACCTGTACTTTGTACATACTGTAACGCTAACTCAGTCTAAGATTCTGGGGCGTCCAAATATTCCCTGCTGAGGACTGGTGGTGGTATGGAAACAAATGCGGCTTGGATGGTTGTATGTTAGTAACGACGAGCCTTAAATCTCGCTATTACATGCAAAAGATATAACACATAGATAAACGAGTAAAGAACAAGTGCTGTGTAGATTTCGCAATCTATTACTATAAACAGCCACGGTACAAACAATACATCGGCACGAAGCCCTCAAAAATAGGTAGAAAACATGCACTTAACGATAATGGTCACAAACGAGGTCTCAATACCGAAGTAGAGTCCTATAACGATACGTACAAAAGTGTATAAAAGACGAATACAAGACAGATACAAGTACGACCACAATGGTCGGAGCCAGGGCTACTACCGAACCGAACGATTCAGATCGGGAGCGAAGACTGGTCACAATTCTTGAGGTCTGCTTCAGCTGAGCTGGTGAGCAGACATCACGTGACCTGTAATTATTACGTAATGTAGCCTACGACAAATAGAGGGCGACATATATGATGACCAACGGCATCACACTATCCCCTTCTCAGTCCTTAACTTGTCCCCAAGTTATGAAAACAATATAGTAAGGATCGCTAATTAGACACAAATCTAAAATCATAAACATACTAATACAAAAAGAAATCCAAATACATGAATACGTATAAAAGCAAAGTATAGCTAATAGTGCCTGCCATGCACGAGAGCCTATACACACAATAACATTTGATAATAACTCTTAATATGGGTTCAGAACTAACGTTTGGGATAAAAACGTATCACATGTCAATCTGTACCGACTAAAAAAATATGTCCTAGCTCGACTGCGAAAGAAGAAAGTTACGCAATACGAGAGTAATAGAAGAGTAATATGACCTTACATGCACGTGTTCATACCCTAAAGGAATAACGCGGCTCGCGCGAAAGTGCAATTTGGACTCATGTGAGGTCACATTCCAGATACAACTGATAAAAGTAAAAACAACTTACGGTGCCGTACATAGATATATAAATACATGAAAACAATCCAAGTGAATCAAAACATAACACTCTTGATGTAACACAGAGATCCAAACCACAAAATAAATTGATAGGAAGTCCGCATCAAAATATGAAATGTCCACAAGATTTCCAAAGTAAAAAGATATCATAACGAAACCGGAGGTCCGCATCAAAAGGTGAAATGTCCATAATAATAAGGTGAAATGTCCATAATATTTCCACAGTAAAAATATATAATAAAGAAACACGTTATTTAACACAAAAGTCCTGATCGAGGGCATCTCTATGGATTAACGGTAAGTCAACAGTTCCCTGGTCTTTGGGGGCAGTTCGAATTCCTCCTTCTCCGTGGTAAGCACTGTACCATCTGGGTATTGAACCGTATGTTATTCCTTCCTGTAAATAACTCCAAGACCAAGGTGTTTTACTTCCGCGTTGATGATGAGTGGAATCCTTGAAGTAACCATCAGGTTCCGCAGACGGGTCAAAACTAAATATAATTCTACTCGTTGCTTACGTAACGCTTACGTAACCACGAGGCCTCACCAACTCTGTTGGTCTCAACACTCTCTCCAGATGCTAAGCACAATTTAAGACGATCGTGGTGAACGACCTTCGGCCTCGATCGTTCCGACTGTTTTATACGATAAGTTACATCGGATAACTTATTAACTATTAAATATGGGCCTTCCCAATATCTTTGCAACTTAGGAGACAGTCCCTTTTTCTTACTGGGGTTATACAGCCAAACTTTATCACCGACGTTATAATTTTTGGCATTGCTAAGCCTATCATAGGACTTCTTCTGCCTTTCAACTGAAGCATTTGTTTCGATTCTAGCCATTTCATGAACCGTCCTAAGTTTTTCTTCCAATTTACTTACATAGCTAATACTTGAACTAATTTCAACATGGGGAGGGGGTACCAGGAGATCAACTGGGAGATTCATCTCCCTTCCTAACATCATTACACTGGGTGTCTCTCCCGTGGTCTCGTGAACAGAGGAGCGGTACGCCATGGTAACATGGGGCAACCATTCATCCCAATCACGTTGGTTTTCCGAAACAACGGCCGATAACATTGCCTCTAAGGTTCTGTTAAAACGCTCCACCATGCCATCAGATTGGGGGTGAAAGGCTGTGGTACGAGTTTTATCAATACCAAGGAGCTGTGCTAATTCTTTAAACAAATTTGACTTGAAATTTCGGCCCTGGTCAGTATGCAACTGTAGGGGAACACCGAACCTCAACACAAACTGTTCTACAAAGACTCTGGCCACAGTAACTGCCTCCTGGTTTGGGATCGCATAAGCCTCGGTCCACTTAGTAAAGTAGTCCGCTACACACAAAATATATCTATTTCCCGTGTCGGTAACTGGTAAGGGTCCCAATATATCCATGGCCACTCTTTCCATGGGGGCTCCTACCACGTACTTTTGCATACGTGCTCTATGAGATTTAATTGGACCCTTCCTTGAAGAGCATTTTTCACATTGCCGACACCATCTCTCTATATCCTTATGATATCCAGCCCAGTAAAATCTAGATTGGACTCTCCTCATAGTTTTCTTAACACCTAGGTGACCAGCTGTGGCATTACTATGTAACAAAGACATTACCTCATTACGCATGCTTCTAGCCACCACTAATTTCAAGGAGATCTCATTCCCCGACTCAGATTCCCATTTTCGATAAAGAATACCGTTTCTGAGACATAAGACCTTCCACATACCCCAGTAAGTTTTCAAAGTCTTGTTCTCAGCTGAAATCAGCGACCACTGTGGCCTTTCTTTGGAAATAAGCATCCAGCCTATGATTCGACTGATGTCGTTATCACCCTGCTGCGCCTTCTTAATGTCTTCTACAGACCACTGGTCCACCCAAGCACCATCTAGCTCTAGCCTGGGAGCAACTATCTCTGGCACAACCTGTCCATTATCTTTTCCACTTTGAGTTGGACTTTCTACTGATGTAGCGGGGTCCATCCCCTTCTCAGCATCTGTCCTAATTTCGTCCAGCCTACCAGTTTGACTCCCACCCTGTTTAGTTTTACTACGGGTTACAACCGTGCATACGTGGGTGTCAAGGGTACCCCCACTTTCACTGAGTTGTCGTCCAGTAAGATTACCCCCAGTATCTTCTACTGTACTTAATTCCGTTTCCTCTAAACGGAGGCAATACCTACAATCTACGCACGGGCGTCGGGAAAGCGCATCTGCATTCCCGTGTTTACTTCCTGGACGGTGCTGAATTTCGTAGTTATAAGTGCCCAGCATTTCAAGCCATCGCGCAATCTGCCCCTCGGGTTGTTTAAAATTAAGTAACCACCTCAAAGCCCCATGGTCAGTTCGCACAAGAAATTCAGCACCATACAGATAATGGTGAAAGTGTTTAATTGATGCTACAATAGCGTACAACTCTTTTCTTGTTACGCAATACCTTCGTTCAGCCTTACTAAACGATTTACTAAAATATGCGATTACTCTTTCTTCTCCTCCCTGGATTTGAGAGAGAACACTTCCCAAGCTTTCATTGCTTGCATCTGTGTCAAGAATATACTTGTCACTGGGGGTGGGGAAGGCTAATATAGGAGTAGTGGTTAGGGCTACCTTCAAGGCGTTAAATGCTTCTTCGCATTCCTCATTCCACAGAAATCTTTTTCCCTTTTCTGTCAAACGATGTAAAGGACGTGCAATAAGAGTGAAGTTTTTAACAAACTTCCTGTAATAAGAACATAAACCTACAAATCCTCTCACGTCACGAACACAATTTGGCCTTGGCCAATTTTTAACAACAGCCACCTTTGACGGATCAGTCGAAACTCCGTCCTTGCTAACTACGTGTCCAAGAAACTCCACTTTTTGTTTGAAAAGAAAACATTTCTTAGGCGACAGTTTCAGTCCCGCTAATTTGAACCTCGTAAAAACATCATCTATGGCAGCAATGTGTTCCTCGAAATTCTTTCCAAAAATAATTACATCGTCTAGATAGACTAAACATGTTTGCCACTGCAAACCAGATAAAATTTTCTCCATCAATCTTTCAAAGGTGGCTGGTGCATTGCAAAGCCCGAACGGCATGACACAAAATTGATATAGACCACTGTGGGTGATAAAAGCGGTCTTTTCCCTATCAGACTCGTCCATTTCGACCTGCCAGTAGCCACTCGCTAGGTCGAGGGTCGTAAACCAAGTGGAGCCATTAAGACTATCTAAGGAGTCATCGATTCTAGGGATAGGGTAGCTATCTTTAGTGGTAATATCGTTAAGCCTACGATAATCTACACAAAAACGAGTTGAACCATCTTTCTTTTTAACTAATACAACTGGAGACGCCCATGGGCTAGATGAAGGTTCAATCACCCCCCGCTTTAACATATCTGAAACCTCGTTAGCCGCATCCTCTCTTTTATTCAGAGGCAGTCTTCTAGCATGTTGTTTAATAGGGGCCACCTCTTTAGTTGGAATTTTGTGTTTCACAATACCAGTCCTTCCTAAATCCTCCTTACATTTTGCAAAAATACTCTCATGCTTCAGAAGAAGCCTCCTAACTAAAGCTTTTTGATTTTCATCAAGTGATCCCTCCAAAGAGTTGTACAGCCCTAAAATGTGATGTGGTAAGTCAGTGACTCCCCCACCCTCATTGGAAGTGTCACCCTCCGTGTTTTGTACCGATAAAACTTCCTCTACAGGATCACACGTGGCCGCCGTAACTCCTTCATACACCGTGACCGGCACTGAATCTACATTAATCATGCGGATTGGTACCACGTGACTCTGGGGATTAACCACAGCTTTAGCTACCATAATCGAGTGTTTCTTTACAAAACTTTCACAAGGCTCTACAATAAACTCTGTTCCGTCTAATTTATTGACAAGTTTACCTGGTACTACAATTTCCTGGCCTGGACTTATGCAGACTGTCTCAGCTACCGTGATTCTATTCACTACGTTACTAGGGGCATTCAATCTCTCGTTGCCGAAACATTGAACCACAATATTCCCAATTTTTATCTGACCAAGGCCTAGATCTATTTGGCACTTGTATTTTGCGAGGAAATCACACCCTAATATGAAATCAGAAGATATGTCTGCCACCCACACCGGGTGGCTCGCCGAAAAATCTCCCATCTTCAATGAAAAATTACCACAACCGAACAACGGTATACTTCGATCATCGGCCATAACCAAGTCCTCTCCAGTTCTCTCTAACTTTGGCCGTGCACTCTGAACAATTTCCTGATACATACTACGTTTCACCACACAAATATTTGCACCCGTATCAATCAAGCTATCTAAAGTCCTACCATGGATTTGTATTCTTGCGTACAATCCATCTCTATTATTCTTTTCACTAAGTGACGTAACAAAGGGCCTTTTGGGACCACTAGCCGACTCATGGCCCGCTGAACCGGCTTTTACTAGTTTCCCGAGTTATGACTTGTCCCATTGTTATCAGATACTTTAGGTTTTGGACAATTACGAGCAAAATGCCCAACTTCTTTGCAGTTGTAACATTTGTTGTCCTTGATCATATTCTTACCCTCTCTTTTACGAGGCTTTTCCGAATTCCCATGGCTCTTCTCTAACGATTTAAAACATTCCTGAATTTTAGCTACCATTTTCTCTACAACTTGGTCTAAATTACTCTGTACCTCTTTCGCCAGTTTCTGGTCAGTATCAGGGGGGCCTGACACAGCTCTAACTAACCTTCTACTATTTCTCTGATTTTCAGCCTGTTGAAACGTCTCAAATTCAATTGCTGTTTTTACTGCGCTGTCCAAACACTTTGGGCGAGACTGATATATTCCCCATCGCATGTCAGTATCAGCCAGCGCATCAATAAAATGATCTTTTGCCAAGGTCTCTTGTAGATCATACTTAGCTTCAGGGTAGGCTAATATAACCAATCTCCGGACTGACTGCGCTAATTCTGGAAGGTTTTCACCTTTCTTTCTTTGTTTATTCTTTAACTGAGCACGGAATAATTCCGTTTGATTTTGTGACCCAAAACGTTTGGACAGGGCGGCAACAAGCGAATCGTAATTACGACGCATCGAGGTATCAAGGTCGCCTAATACTGACAGCGCTTCACCTCTTAAGGAAGTGGCAAGATGCATTCCTTTAGAAAGGGGATCCCATCTATTCATTTCTGCTATCAATTCAAACTGTACAATGTAATCATTCCACTCACTACTCCCGTCAAATGCTACGGGGCGTACTTCCGTTCTCTTTGGGTATATACGGGAATCTGAGGGAGGTACAGGCAAATCATTAGAATGGTATCTAACGGGCGGGGAATATTCCCCCAACTGCACATTTCTATCCGAGTTGTTGACAACTTGTCTATCATTAAGTTGATCATCTTCAATTCTCCTATAACTTCTACCAGCCTCCCTATTCACATAATGGCCAGCTCCATGGCGACTTACGGAGGGACGGTGGTCCAAGTCGTAACCATAATTATTACATTTACGCCATTCGCCTACACTAGGATAACGTTTCTTATCGTCTGCTCTATCTAACCCCTCTAGAACTGACCTAGAATTACCTGCACCACTGATCAAATATTTATCTCTATACACTGTATCCTCACTAGGGTAACGGATCCTAGAGAGGGAATCACCCCTCGAAATTCCACTTGGCCCCGGGCCAGTTACACCACCCCATGGCATACTGTCAGTCCCAGACTGACGAATTTCGTAACGCGCAGCCCTTGGCTGCAAGTCCTCCACCCCATATTGGGTCGCATTTCTTGTATCAATTTCCCTGGAACCTCGTCCAGGTACGCCCCCTAGTGGCATATGATCAGCCCTAGACTGAAATAAATTGTACGCTGCAGTCCCTGACTGCGAATGCCTGACCCCCGTATGGGCGGGACTTGACGTGTCCCTTTCTCTATCCGATAAACCATCACCAAAATTGATCAACGGTGCATTCTCCCTATTAGACACAGTTCTACTTAAACCATTTCCCAGATCAAGTTTAACTACACTATTTGAAATAAAATTACGAGGGCATTCAGTAGGGGGCACATTTGCCCTCCTCTCACTCACACCATCGTCCACATGCCTGGGCTGCTGGTTTCTTTCTCTCCCCTCAAAATCACGAGAAACCCTCATACGTATGTCACCCGTCACAGACGGAGACCTAGCAGCCCCGAAGTTTGGTTCGCTATAACGCATAGGCCCATTTAAGTAATGATTACGAGAATTTGAAAAATACTCACGTGGTAGCGTACTGCCATCCAAGCCGCCGTCGCTGGGGACGCACTCATCTACCACCATCCAATCCTGATTACACAAAACATTCCCATTCTGAATCTCACTAAGTGTGGGTTCTTCGCGAACTCTGTTTTCAAACTGTGAGCCCGAACAGGGTGTAACACTCTGTTCCCTACAGGAAACCAGTTCCTGCCTTGACACACAGGTGTCCGAATCAAAGCTAATTAAATCATTCATGCTCAACAGAAAACAGAATCCGATCGCTTGCCACCAATGTAACGCTAACTCAGTCTAAGATTCTGGGGCGTCCAAATATTCCCTGCTGAGGACTGGTGGTGGTATGGAAACAAATGCGGCTTGGATGGTTGTATGTTAGTAACGACGAGCCTTAAATCTCGCTATTACATGCAAAAGATATAACACATAGATAAACGAGTAAAGAACAAGTGCTGTGTAGATTTCGCAATCTATTACTATAAACAGCCACGGTACAAACAATACATCGGCACGAAGCCCTCAAAAATAGGTAGAAAACATGCACTTAACGATAATGGTCACAAACGAGGTCTCAATACCGAAGTAGAGTCCTATAACGATACGTACAAAAGTGTATAAAAGACGAATACAAGACAGATACAAGTACGACCACAATGGTCGGAGCCAGGGCTACTACCGAACCGAACGATTCAGATCGGGAGCGAAGACTGGTCACAATTCTTGAGGTCTGCTTCAGCTGAGCTGGTGAGCAGACATCACGTGACCTGTAATTATTACGTAATGTAGCCTACGACAAATAGAGGGCGACATATATGATGACCAACGGCATCACAATACACTGTGCAATATGTCCTTAAGCTCAAATTTATGCACAAAACTAAGCCTTTTACAGTTATTAACCTCTTTTGAAAACATGATTGTTATAATATACATATATATATATATATATATATATATATATATATATATATATATATATATATATATATATATATATATATATATATATATCACATTAATATAACATATAGTTCTGCACCAGTTGTATTGAACACTACAATGCTATTACTGAACTTTATATACTACGTGCATGTACACATATGTTTATATATAAATTTCTGATTTTAGAATTTAATTTAGCTTTTAATAAATTTGTGTTAATCACTGTAGTTATGGTAACAGACATTACAAGGCGGGTTTCAGTGATATCTGGGAGCCTCGATAGTTCTGATCATTAAAGACCTTTCGAATTATTCAAAGAAACGAATCAACTTCCCTGCAGCAATGAACATCATCAGCCATGCCAGAGTATCAGATAATGGTCACCCGAAGTACATTATTTCCATTCATCTTCTCTCACTAAGCTATATATAACAGGGTTTGGATTACCTGTCTGCTTACAACAATAGCACTCTATCATGTGTTGAATAAACATGGTAATGTATTTAACACTGTACACCCGTCGTTATATCGTCGCTATATATGGCCCATGACCATCCCTCCTTCTCATTCTACCACCCGAAGTGTCTCAAAGCATTTTCATTCCGTGGACTTTATTTATCCATCGGTATCTACATTAATAGTGTGTTTTTCTTTCTCTTTGTCGAGATTGAACTTTCAACTTTGGCCAGGTTACAGCTCAAGTCTCAATTAAACATTTTACCTTTACGACCTTAGTTAATATCTTAAAATGTCAATTTTGTTGGATTCTCAATCACTACAAAATAAACTCACCAATACTTAGAAAGAGTCGTAAAAATAAAACTTACTGGAAAGCAGAAAATGTCAAAATAGCTAATTGTAGGATCCTAATTTTTTTCTTTTTTTCCCTTTTTTTTTCTTTTTTTTTTTCCCTTTTTGTACCATAATACAGAACCTTCAATTGCAGAAACAAAACGTATAGAAGACCATGCTAAATGGCAATACCAAGTGCTCTAGGAAAATTGACAAAATCCAACAGCAAGAGTGCGATTGTTACGAGGAGAAAGGGAGGTGGGAAAGAAATCGGAGAATATTAATTAGTGATATATTGATAATTAGCACCAGAGAGTATCTTGTCTGCATACATAATACAGATATAATGCCTTGTATTATAACCACAAATATTTCTGACGCCCTGTGCACAAATATCGTTCCATGCTACTTCATGCGTATAAATCTGTAGGGATCACAAATTGACACACTTCTGTAGTTCAAAACCAGACAACTAGAAGTAAATCTCACAGACTAAAATTTGCTTTGCCCTTTTTTCCCAATTTCATTGTGTTATGAAGGTAAAATAAATGACTTTACTATTCAAAAGGTTATCGTAATTTTCTTCAGCAACAATGCTGTATAGAGCGCCGCACTGTCCATAGAAAGTAGTACCATATTCGTGATGCCCGTAAAAACCCTTAACACCCCCCCCCCCCCCACACACACACACACACAGGTTCTTTCTATGCCATTCAGAAAATGACAAATTTGTAAATTATGTAAATGGTTGCAAATTTTGCAAGATTTATTAACAATGAGACTAGCACCCCCCCCCCAAAAAATAGTGCATGGTTGGTTTATTCTTGTTTACGACAGACTGGATGACAGTTAGGCTATACGGCTGTATGACTGCAGTCAGGCGGAAGATACGGGAACCTAAATTGAATCAGGCTTCTGCAGCAGCGAACTACACAGAGACGCACACTTCATTTAGCTAGTGGTGTACTTATTAAATTTTAGCAATATTGAATGTTTCACATGTAATACCCAGTCACTAAGTGAAGTAAATTATGAAGAAATCAAACTGATGTAATTTTATAATCCTTGATTGGTGGATCCATCGAAAAAAAATATTCCCTAATCGATAACGTCTACTACTTTTGTACCATTTTGGGGGGGGGGGGGGGGGGGGGGGTGGTTATGGGGAGTTCCTTATGCAATCAGATATATGCTTGACATTTGTTATAACACCAGACAGATCTCTGTAATTAATGGGTAGAGAATTTACTTCCACTTGAGACGACTAGCGTACTAATGGACACATCATCGTCAGTTTGTACGAACATAAGACAGGCACAAGGAGGATGCCACCTGAGGGATAATGTCAAAGGTCATATGATCTGTCCTCACACTTTCACCGGCCTGAAGGGAAGTTACTCTTCAACGCTAACCACAGCCACTGTATGCAAACGTGTGGGGAATTCAGGTATTAAGAGCAAAGTGCAGAAGATTTGGAATCATCAAAAAACATAAATGAACTCATTTCTCCCTCCTCCTCTTCTCCTCCTCACCTCCCCCCTCCTCCAATTCCCTTCCACCCTAAAATAAAATTGCTACAAATGCAAAGTCATTATTTTCTATACAACTTGGTAAATTATGATTCACACCTTTTTTAAGCCCAGGTCATTTTTTGTATGAAAATAGACCAATAGTCCAATTAATATTGATTTTTCTTTTCATAATATTTACCTACTTGTAATGATTTCTCACACGTTCCTTTCTTACTGACTTTGCAAAGTGGGGGTGGGGAGGAGGGAGGGGTTGGTTTTCAAAGTGGGGGTGGGGAGTAGGGAGGTCCAGGTTGGTTGGATGCAGAAAATAGTGTGTGACAAAATATGATAGAATTAGCCATAACTTAAGTGTTGTATGCTTGTCAAGACTAATTTAACATCAAATTAAATGTGATTTTAAATAGTTTTATTTACATGCACATTTTCATTATATGATGTATCTCTGAAGTTTATTTGTAGTTGATAAGCTACCTAGGTGTTTCCCCTGCATCGCTCATTTTCCAGTTCAAACCAGCAGAATAAATCCCTGTGAATCAGAAAAATAGATTTTTAACAGAATCATCGGCCCAAAGCTTTAAACCGTCTATAAATTTACCCGTACCTTCTGAAACTGGAGACCGACTCGAGTGAGAGAAGAAAAAAAGAAAAAAAAACGTTAAAAAATTTTCAGCTGCAATCATGCGAGATGTTCCCAACAGTGGGTGTAAAGAAATCTGAGGGCTTTACGTTACTGGTTTTAATATTAAATATCTGTGCATTTTCACAATATTCCATCCAGGGAAAGCTTTAGCTCATTTGCCTGCTAATGATTATCTTTCTAATATTAGAGACTGAATTGCTAAGTTTAGACGACTCGGGGCGGTCTCCTGGGATAGTTTTATCACAGACTGCACGGCAAGCCACCGAAAGCCTGTTTTCACCGTACAGCTCTAGGGCACATTCCTAGTAGTAATGAAAATTATCTGCCGTGATATTAAAATCAATTTTCGTTCCGACAACTGTTGGAACGAAGTCGAAGATTGCCGGGATTTGTCAAACACACGAGAGCGAGGAGAGGAAGAGAGCACGTTTGAAGAAACGGAAATATTTCGATAATCAGCCAGCCAGAGCTATGTAGTCGAGGTTTGGGGCTTAATATTATTACAAGACCATTGTGTCCCATGCGCTAATTTGTTGATGGGGGAATAGGCTCATATTTTTTTCTCTTTGAAGTTTGATAAGCACATCTTTGCAGGCAATCGTAAATAAATAAGACCTTGCAGGTCTACTGCTGTAGCAGAATGGCCTTGGATTTTTTCTGTTTTTTTTTTCTTCTCTTATTTCTTTCTACTAATATTTGTTTAATATTCTGTACCAGGCATTGTAAAAGGAGAGTTGAAAACATTCTACCGATGCTGTGTTTGAGGAGGACTTGTGAGTGCTGAATGGAAAATAAATTATGAACAGGAAGTCTTTAATTGCTGGCTTACAAGAGTACTTAAAGGTCAGTTTTGTAGCACCAGCAGCATTATAGCAAAAAGAGCAACATGGCCACATTGCAGCAACAGAAATGGGACCTCAAAGGACATCCCACATTGCCCCTGCAACTATGGTTTGGGCGTGAGTGAGAATTCCCCGCCCCCTTCACACCCCCCACAATTGGCACTTCTGGATACTTAAGATATGGCATTCTCATGCTTTCTCTGTTGAGGACGGGGCTTAGTTTGGCGAGTATAGGGGAAAGACTCGTGCTGAACCGCAAAAATGATGGAACAAAATGGATGAAAAAAAATTCTGATTTTAAAACTTGTCTTCCAACCAATTGGTGGTCCCATTTTTCTGTCTGGGAGATCGGATCAGCCTATAGTTATGCCACTGGGGTACTACTTACACATAAGAGCAAATTTATAACTGGTCCCTTCAGTTGAAGTTCAAGTCAGTCATTACCTATAACTTTGCTGAGATGACTGGAGCCATTGGTCAACAGACTTGAGTCATTTTATTATCTCTTGATGACAAACTTGTGTCACTTTTACCTTGAAAACTCAGTGACTCATTTAAAAATCAAATGTTAGCTGGGAGGGTTTACTGTTGTCATCATGTCAGTAAACAATGTGTCAAATTACTGAAACATTGAACTCCCCAATTCAACAAAACTGGGAGTAATTCATGAGGGCTAACCCTTGCAGGGACTTGTAGAGCTCTATTTTTGACATGATCAATATATTCATAAATATTTATGAGCAAAACTTACAACCTTTGACCTTGTGTTGAGAAAACCAAAACTTTAAGTTTTCCTGTTGATCATTTACTTTTTTAATTAAATAAACTTGTTTTTCAACATCTTCTGCCTCTATTAATTCTCTGTAATTAAATATCAAAGTAAATTTACAATATCAAGTATATACTGTATGTATATATATATATATATATATATAGTTATATATATATATATATATATATTCAAAATGTGTCTCCCTTCAAACAGCTTCAATATTTTGTGTTTTATTGGCAATTGTACCAATTTTAACAAAGTTTTGTATTTCTCAAAATAAGATTGCAGTCAATGAAACTATAAAATTACACTTAAATTACAGATTTTTTTTTTTTTTTTACCAAATAAAGTTTTTAATGAGTAGGTTGGTAATCAATGACTTCATTCATTCCCTAATATTTCTTTGCCATTACAATTTTCCTTTTTTGTTGTTGTCATTTTAGCCATAAATCACCAGCTTGTCTGTGTGGGGGGGGGGGGGGGGGAGAGTTGATTGAGAATCAAAATTTATGGAAAGTTTACTCAAATTGTGAAATTAAACTTGACTGGTCAAGATAATGAGTGACATTGTTATAGGATTTTAGGATTTTTTGACATTCATCAGAGTCAACCCACACAGTTGTTTCATATTTCTATCAACAGATGTCAATTTACAAGTTAACCTCCTCTGATTTTGATGTATAAACTTGAGTGTATTATCTCCTTCACGTATATAAAAACGGCTCTCCGATACAAGCCAGCTTTTACCGATCTTTACACAAGTCTGTTTCATTCAGTTTGTGGTTGTCGTTGTTACCACCGTTGAGGATTTTATGACTCAAGTAGGAAGAAGACCTTAATGCATACATGTAATGAATCATAGCATTTCTGCCGAGCCCCGACGACGACGCGTACGATGTTTCTTTATCGTTAAAGGATATATTTTGTCCAACCTCTCAAAGCGTATAGTCCTCCTCGTGTCAATAGTGAACCCGCCCCCCCTGGGGAATGCTAACCGTGGCCGCTCAGCAAACTGGCTGATCAAAACGAATTAGGCCAAAGTCAATATCAGAGCCCAGTCCTGCTAAAAAACCTGAACTTGAGAAACATCCTTGGAGCAAATTATTCAGAGCCAACTTTAAAACAACAAAGAAAAAGATGTAAAAAACAGAGGCATAATATAACTCTAGCAGCAGAGCAACGGGGGGGGAATGTCAAATGACGAAGATGCTCTGAGGGGGAAGTGACAAAGAATATCAAGATGGACTGACAATTTGATTGTCTCTCTCTGATTGAAAGCAACATATGTGAAGTTCTTGATGTATTGAAGTTCCATGGGCAAAATAAAATCATCACAACAATAAGTTCCTCTTTATTTAAGTCACACACAGACACACACATAAAAACAAAAACAAAAACCGGTGGGTTTAATACGGAAAAGAAATAAGAGTATGGAGATATCTGCTCAAGGTTCGGAATTTGGAACAGCCAGAGGTCTAGATGTCGGTTGATGTAACGAGAAGTATTGTTACTGCACGTGCCAAGAAGACATTGTGAGACAGTACCTTACCTAGTTACACTTCTGAACATTGAAAAATTGTTTGAATTGCTATTATTTTTGAAAAGAGAGTTATAACATATTTTAACTTGAAAACATAAATTTTACATAATAATTTAACATGTTAACATGTTGAACATGTTAACATAGTTAACATGTTAAACTTGTTAACATACATAATTTTACATAATAATTTAACATATTAACATATATAGTTAACATGTTAACAAACATGTTTAACATATTAACATACATGCTAAGCATGTTAACATACATGTTTAACATGTTAAACACTGTCCTGTGAGCCTTCAGTATATAAACAGTAGTGTGAGCCTGGATATATGCACCGACAAAACTTTACCCAGTTAAATTCCGGTTTGGAAAGCTCTGCTAATACAAATTTATTTACATTTTCTACAAAAATTCAATATTTCAATTTTCTTTCATGAGGTATAAGCAAAGCAGATGTGCTTGATCAGAACAGAAATTTTCAAGATACATAATGAACAAATGTATTCCTGAGAATATCAACAATTACACATTTGTTTTCTTTAAATCCAGTTGTCAAAAGCTTATTATACACATGTTAACATATTTTATTATGTTGATATATATAATTTACATGTAACACATAACATGTTAACATCAATTATGCAACATGTTAACATATATTTTAACATGTAATATAATTTAAAGGGAGAGAGAGAAATGTCACAATTTCCTCACTTAATGTGTAGTCACTTTAATGACTACATTTTAAGTAGTCCTGGATGTTATTTATCTCACTTGATATTAAAAGATTGCAGTCACATAATCAATAGCATAAAACAATTAATAAAGTTGAGTGAGAGCTGGTTATTATACTGCTACACTGGTATCACCTGGACAGAAGGTTGGGTATACAGGAAAGGCATTATGGGGAATTAAGTATACAGGAGGGAGGAGGGGAGGGGAAAAGGGAGGGGGACGGGGAGCGGAAGGGGAGGGGGAGGGGTGAGGGAATGTTGCTCTTCTTTGATAATTCTGACTTAACATATAAGTCTGAGTATTAGATCACAACACCTTAATAAGCTGCCTATTGTAAAATGTAAACAGCCCAGTATCTCCAACACTAATTTAATTTTTTTCTTGGTAGGCTATCTTGTATTGACCAAAATATGCTAGAGTTATGAAAATGGTAAGCTAGGGTTATTACTCACATTGAAATCTGGCTCAGCCAATCCAATGATTTTTGTTCAATTTGTAATATCAATGAGCAAAAGGTAGATGGTAAAAGGTTTTGGAAGGAAAGAAAAAGGTGAACGTGGGATATAAAAACTTCCACAACCTTTGAGGAAACTTATTCCATTTGGACAGTGCTGTGTATGTTGTGGTGGCATGTTTGTATGTCAGGGCCTATAAGTTAAACTAGTACAGCATTGCTACAATGTCCAATTTATCTATGAGGATATGATAGATTTACCAATAATTAAATCTTTGCTTCCACCTTCACCAATCCCAACCAACTCTGAGAGTGTACCAGAAGGGGTGGGGTGGGGGGGGGATCCTTCCGGAGAAAGGTTAAAGGGATTAGCACGAAATGCACTGGTTCTTATAAGACCTCTCATCAAAGGATTACTGCCAATTGGATTGAGACTCCATTTTAAGGACGTAGTATTGATTACCGATACGTTAGCACACGAATCAAATACCAACCATTCTTGGATGAAAACCTCTTTATTGATTTCTACTTGGCTGGTTGTCTGTACTCATCGGCTTAAAGCAACCCAGAGTTTTTTTTTGTGTTTTTATGGGAGGGTGGGGGGGTTGTGGTTTAAAATCAGTTTAATAAAGAGGATAAAACAATACTAAATATTGCATGATACTATATAGAATTAGTAATGATTATATACAGTTATGATCAAGAGTAAGGTTTTAAGAAGATTCCCCCAAGAGGGGAGCCTGTATGAGAACAAAAACCAAAACAACTTGATGTTCTTTGTTAAGAGAATAAAGTACTTTTCAATAAGAAAGACTGCACTTCTGTGATAGCATAGTCCATTTCCCTTCCATCGAACCCAGAGTGAAAATAAGAGTGTAAGAATGTACCACAAATCCCTTGACATTCAGTTCTGTCTCCACAGAAGAATCAGGATATTTGACATCAAGATTGGTCGAAGCAATTAACAGAATATACAAAACAACTACAAGGGAGTTGGTTAATTTAAATTATTCACACCGGACAGGGTGTAGGGACTCGCTGGGCCGACCGTCGCAACCGATGATTGTGATTGGTGATTGCGCTAGGGTTCTAATGCATATTCATATTAGAAGTCTTGGTTCAACTGGTAAATCATCGATGCGACCTATCACGTGCACGCTCCCGATGATACTCGGTTCGAGACGGTTGGATGACACATTATGAAGTACTGTATGTTCTACATGAGTTATAAGGCTGTTAACCTCTCATGTACATGACAGCCCAGCCATGTAGCTCATCTATCATACACATATCTATGAATATGCATAGATCTAACTACACTCACTCACCCTACATCTCATGAATAATTCAAGGACTATGTAGTGTGTTTCCCAGCTCCCTGGAGCAAAAAACATGCAAATAATTATCTAGATATAAAACTCCATGAATAGTCAGGTTACTTTTACAGACTTCCTCTTCTTCCCTGCAACACTTTCTTTAATTCCTCCCTACCCCACAACCCACTCCCCAACCCCCCCACTAACCCCCCTCCCCCATCCTTCTATTCTTTCTACCTCCAAACATTACCGATAACAAATAGCTGGCTGTACAGTTTAACATAGATAACCCTGACACAATGCTATTTCCTTTTTCTCTTTTGTTCCTTGCTCCCTTGTCTTACCTTCTTTTGTTTTACCTTCTCCCAAGGGCTCCTTATCTATTTTTCTTCTTCTTCCTCTTCCCCCCCCCCTCCCTCTCTCCCTCCTCACCTACAGTACTCCTCTCATTGCCTTCAGGGGGGTTCTTTTACCTCCTTCCCTATCCCCCTTTCAGTGCTTCCTTTCATTGTCCCCTGTATCGTCTGACATTGTCATACTCCTTTAATGTCAAGAGATAAACATCCTAAAATCCTTAAACATAGCCTTGGGCTGACTGCTACCTACCCACCTTCTACAGACTAACCCAGACATTAACCTAAGTACTATATCATACAATGGGTGAAATAGAATAATGTTGGTTTTAATGACTATATTTAACATTGTTATAAAGGTAGCCTTCAACCACGTACATAGCCCACAGTGACTGATTACAATGGACTCTGATGAACAATAACTACACATGATATACATACCCTTAAGTGCATTGATCTTGTATGTCAACAAGGATCGAATCCCTCAATTTATTGAAAAGGCTTTTCGCAAAACAATTTCTCACACAGATGTGGAAAGAAAAAAAAAATTGCTGAGATGAAACTGGTACCTTTTATTCTCAAAATAAAATAAAATTGTTAGCAATATGCTTATCCACTAGAGAGTCTGTGTAATAGAACATGTAAAAGTAAGTACTTTCTTTTACACACCTTTTATTCTCAACGACGAAACAGATTATAGGTCCATATGAACGTGTCCTGTTTCCACAATTCTTCATTTATTAATTCGATCTATGGTCAAAGGAGAAACTTATGCTGGACACGATTTAATAAATGAGGAACATATTCAAGGCCTCTTGCATGGTGAAATTGAAATCAATTGCTACCAGTTTTTACCAAAAATTGATTTGTGAGAGATTCATTTGAAACATTTGGGAGAAAAAGTGGACTTGAAGCAAACAGGGATGTTATATACATGGCCATTGACAAAACTGCTTGTTTTCTTACTTACAGTTGTTTTATAGTGTGTACACACTAAACATAGTGTGCAGACACTATACATAGTGTGTACACACTGTACATAGTGTGTACACACTATACATAGTGACAATTTCAACTTAGTCTGTCATTATACTCTATGCTGACCTGTGCACTGTTTAAATACTACACATAGTGTGTACATACTATACATACTATACATAGTGTGAACATATTATACATAGTGTGTACATACTAAACATAGTGACAATTTTAACATACTCTGTCATTACTCTATGCTGACCTATGCACTGTTTACATACTATACATAGTGTGTACATACAATAAATAGTGTGTAGTTGTGTACACACTATACATAGTGTGTACATACTATACATAGTGACAATTTTAACATTCTCTGTCATTACTCTATATACTGACCTGTGTACTGTCTACATACTATACATAGTGTGTACATACTTTACATAGTGTGTAGTTGTGTACACACTATACATAGTGTGTACATACTATACATAGTGACAATTTTAACATTCTCTGTCATTACTCTATATACTGACCTGTGTACTGTCTACATACTATACATAGTGTGTACATACTTTACATAGTGTGTAGTTGTGTACACACTATACATAGTGTGTACATACTATACATAGTGACAATTTTAACATACTCTGTCATTACTCTATATAGCTGCCAACATTCAGGCAAGTCTAACTTGTCTGATACCCCAGGGGAATTCAATCCAATCAAACCCACGAACCTCCTCATTTGGGTAATTTTCCGCTTCCGAGGAGATCGTCAAATCTTGCGAATGGAGAAAAAGTCATGTTGATGATTTATTAAGTCAACAGCCAAGTAGAAAGCCCTGAGTTGAAACTGGCTTTTTTTAATGTTAATTAAATTACCAAATAATAACCTCTAGGCTAAGAGCATCACTATTTCATTCAAAACCTCTCGTAAATTTTCCCTTCTGGAAGGTTAAAGAGTTCAATAACTTCAAAACATATACCTGTTTCAAATCGTCTCATCGTGAAATTTAGTTTTCTTGAAATATTTCTCGTTTTTTTTACTTTTGTACCGGAATGTTCCTTTCTCTCCTTGGATCATTTGGCTTTTATACCGACAAATATCTTTTGATAAAAATTTGATAAATTTATGGTAAATGCTTTTCAGGCTATTGCCATTACGATGTGGAGGCTAAATAATGCGAAGATGTAAACAGTTGAATGTAAGGATGACTTCGAACACTGGCTTCATCATCAGACGTGATCAGTGAGATCACGAGTTTACTGTTTCAAAGGAATTTAGAGCAATGACAAAATATGCAGATGTATTCAGAACTGGAGACGTATTCGCACAAGTTAAAGCAGTATTATCATCATAGTTTAACGACTCTGTTCATCTCTATGAGTTTGACGGCCAATTTCGTCCTGACAGAGAATGTACCCAAATTGAGCCATCTTGATTGGATGGTAAATCGTTGTTGTCATGTCAACAAACAAACAAATGTATTTTTAAAAATGTGAAAGAATGTGATAACACTGTCCAGTCTGATTATTCTATTCACAAACATGATCAAAGATTGTGATTAAAATGCAGTGGACTCAGAAGTTATCAGTTGCATGCTCACAACATGTAACTATCCAGCCAAAAGTTAATTAGCCTGATATTAACAGGAATTGACACGATCGAAACTCTTTTCAATCATATTTTTACAAATTATGTATTTTAAACAAATAGAAATTAATTTTAAGGGAAACAAGCAGCTAGCTGAATTTGCATGAATATTTAAATATTCATTAAATCTCACAAACTCTCAAGACAAATTCGATAAAAGTCTGATGATATGGTTCCAATAAAGTACAATAACTATCATAATAGTTAGTACTACAGTGTCTCCTTAAAATGTTATCCCGAGGCCATCGATTAAAAAAAAGTGGAGTTCAAGGAACGTTTTTGTCTAGTGTACTTTGGATACAAACTTGTACAAACATTTTGAGACATTTTCCAGTAATTCAGTTAGAACTGATGAAATGTGTGGATTGATGTGAAAAGTTTCTGAAACAGTCTCTGTCTTAGGACTGATGACAGGTAGAGCAATGTTGAAGTCCATGTTAAATAGTTGAGCTGATAGCCTGATTTAACTACTAAGAATGGTTCTAAGCTCTCTAAACATCCATGAGATGATAGGGAGCTCATCTTTGGTGTGATATTAGAAGCAATATGGCAATGCTCAACAGTCTTTGTACTCCATCGGATGAACCTGGAATCCAGTGGCAGAGTGTCCAAGGGCGTAGGAACCGGGGGGTGAAAAATATGGAGGGGCAGAAGTATCATTCCACCCCCCTGCTTTGCAAGTCAGAAAACCCCTTTTTCATTTCCAAAGGAGAAAAAAATCTCATTTGGAGCACCAAATTGCATCTAAGGCCAGGTGAAAATGCAAAATTATTTACAAAATGGAGTGGGTGTTGAAGTGTGCTATATTGCACCAAATTGCATCTGAGGCCACCTGGAAATGCAAAAAGATTCCAAAGGGGAGGGGGACACCCCCTCCCCTTAGACCCCTCCCCCAGGCCGGCCATCAGTCTTCAGCCCCCCACTCAAAAGTACCTTCCGACGCCACTGGGAGCGTCCATACAGTCAGGGGACAGATGCCCCCCCCTGACGGACTCAAATGGACTGCTGGCGCCCTTTTCAGCTTTTTATCACTTATTCGTGATTATTGACTTTTTTATTGCGCTCTCATCTACCTATTGACATTTGTCACATTTTTTTGGCAATGACACCTATTTATTCTTCGTTTATCTGCAAATTAGCAAGGCCCGGAAATGGGTCATTTCCGGCGATCTAGGGAGTATCTTTACTCAAAAAATTTCTGTGCGCTCTTCTTGGATAGTGTTGAAAGTGGAACTGAGCAAAAGTGTAAAGCAGAACACAGGATAACAAAACACTTTATGGTCGGAAGTATAACATACTTTTATGTTTGACTGTTCTCATCCCTAACGGTTATTTCCTTATCTCCTTCCATTCCTTCATATTTAACCTTCCAATCTCCTCTTCCCCCCCCCCCTCCCCCACACACACCCTTCCCCTACCTCCAGACATTTATAATTAGGCAGTTTGGTAATTATGCAAAACTTTCAAGTCAGAATTCCTCTTTAAGCAAAGGATTGAAGTTGGATTGCACGTGAATGCAGGGTAAGGGAGATAATAGCAAGGAATAAACAGAGGGTAACATGGCAGGGGGGGGGGAGGGGAGGTAGGTAGGAATCTTTGAAAACCTCAAACATTATCTAATTACTTACTAACTTCCTACAAGAGTATTTTCAATTTGTGTTTTCATTCTTAGACTCAATGGTACTATAGTTACTCGCTACAAGATGTTACTTTCGATGGCCAAATAAATGGTTCCTTTTGGAAGCAAAATGGTTTCCCTTTTGGTTAAACTTTTGCATTATTACAAAGGATGTCTTATAACCTAAACAGTTGCTAGAAATTGTAAACCTATATATGCAAATTCTAACTGCTGTCAATATTCCTCAGCTTTTCTTTTTTCATTCATTCTTTATTTCTTTATATATTTATTTTTGGTCTCTTTAGAACTCTTGTTATATACCCACCATTAATCAGCTGGCCTCATCCTTGATACCGTGGTCACTAATTTAGAGTGACTGGCTATCATGGTGTTCGTGGATACTGTTCCTATCCCACGCAGGCCTAACCAGACCAATCGTGACGTTTACGATGCAGTTATAATCCCCGATCTCATTATACTAACTTTCTGCCCAGCCCTCCTACTATCATCTATGATTATGTTTAGTCGGTATGTCCGTCACTGAGCTCATTGAAACCAGTGTACGTAACTTCTGCCATACAACCTACTCCCCCTCGCCCTCGCTGCAGTATTTAAGGTCTTCCTAATTCTGATGAAATATTTGTCGAGGTCAGGCACCCCCTACCTGGATGGTATTTTAGCTGGTGGGTTAGATTTCACGACAACAAAACATACATATATGTACAGTAGTATGACTCAACTTCAACAGAAGCAGTCTTGAGAGGTGGAAAACTGGCCGTACTGTCCAATAGTCAACACAAACACCCAAATGGAAAGTAGTGTTATGCAAGACACCTGCCTTACAATTGCTTCTGTATCGTTTGTGTCCCTTCTACAGTAAGATGTTAATGTAACATGTACAGGGTGGTACAGCAAACAAGGATAGGACATTGTACGATATATAATTAAATGGTGTCCCTGCCCCGGGGTACTTAAAGGATGGCTTTAGGCACAAACTTAAGTTATGTTATGTTAAAGTTGAGTTTTTGGACTGTCCTTGCACCCATCCTAATTAAATTGTTTACTAATCTGCAGATAGTCAACAATGCAGTTTGCCCTGATCTTCGGGCGGAGTGTATAGCCTAGTGGTTAACGCCGGCGTCTCCCAGTCATGAGATCCCCGGTTCGATTCCCCGCCGACAGCAATGTGTGTCGTCTGGCAAGGGTGTTGTTCAATAACAACTTCCCGACATGGACGTTAAATGGATGTGTGCCGAGAGATTGGCTACGGTCAGCTTGCGAGTCTATAAGCCTCCATGGCTTCTTTCGCGAGTTCCTGCTTGCGGGAAGATCACTATACATACATACATACATACATACATCTTTGCTTGATACAGTACATAAAGGAAGGACACAACAGGTCCAATGTTAATCCAAACTGTTTTTGTGTCCATATTATTTATAGGTTTTTAACAATATGCTGATGTTCCATTTACAATGTAATATCATTTAGTTTGGTACAGTACAAAATGGCAGGACAGTATGGTTTAATTCAAGTGTCTTTGTGTACTTATGATACAGTAAATTAAAGATTTTCCAATAATCCAATGTATCATTATTTCTTGATGTACACAAAGGCAGGACTGAAGAGGTTTAATTCCAAACTGTCTTAGTGTCCTTACGATAGTGTAAATTATTATGTATGTAGATTTTTTTATAATCCAATGTATTATATCTTGAAACAGTACACAATGGCAGGACTGCAGAGGTTTAATTCCAAACTGTCTTAGTGTCCTTACGATAGTGTAAATTATTATATGTAGATTTTTCAATAATCCAATGTATTATTATTTCTTGAAAGAGTACACAATGGCAGGACTGAAGAGGTTACACTCCAAACTGTCTTTGTTACTGTTATATCTTCAACAATGCATGTTGTTTTGCAGGATCAATCAAGACAAATATACTGAACTTTGTTAGCATCACTCGAATGAATCATGTAACTTCGCCTTTAAACGGCATTCATGCCTTATCCCGTAAAGATTATATTCATTCTCACTCTCATCCATTTCTCCTGTTAAATCCTGTCTTTCTTAACCTGGGTCTAAGTCACTGATATTCACTGCGAGGCACTTCTGTGGCTCAATCCAGACTCCTTCCCACCCCACCCCCCCCCAAAAAAAATAAAAATCCCTATGACAATGCACATGTATATAAACATTATCATGTAATTAACAGGGACTAATGAAGCATTCCAATGCGTAGCAGTTTTAAATGAAGGCTCTGAACGTTGTCTCAATTATAATACACTATGGTCTGTATCAAAAAACCGCTATATATCATCTCAATTATCTAGCAATTTGCCCATGTTTTGGATAAATTATTCCCTGAGAAACATGTCCTAGATACTTCCATAGGTACAAACTACATGTCATCGTTCAATACTAAAGTAACACCATGGGCTGATGAGGAAAATAAGAGATCTGTGCTCCCTCTTACCTATAATTACACAATACTATAACACTCTTCCAACATACTTTCCATTGAAAACTGGTTTGGATATTAAAACTGTGACAAGCTTACCTATCTCCTAAATAACCTCAGCACTCTCACTCCACCATGCCCAGCGTGAACTGGTTCACTCTAGGTACCGTTACAGCGAAAGTGCTGAGCTTGTGACGTGACAAGTAGACGAGGTGGGAATTAAATCTTGTCATTCCCTCACCCTGATTCCTACGATTCGATGTATTTATAGGAATAAAGTACATATTTTGCTTAAATTCCACAACAGTGATTTTGCATTCGACACTGAAATATTATTGTTTTCATAATTCGCTCAATGTGATTCCTATAACTAAGTTGTAGGAATTCTTATGAAATATTTAACATAGTTTTCACTTAAGTAGAATTTCAGAGATGGGAAATGATTGGAACATCCTCCCTTTCATCCATCCTGTAATATTACCTATCACATTAAATCGAATCAGGATTAAACTAAATCCTTTTTCGTCCTTGTTTTAATATATGAAGTATATATATATATATATAGCTTTCCGTCTGATCAACACATCTGACTGATTTTTTCGATACCCGAATAATTTGAAAACTAGGTCATGTGATGAATTTACAGGACTATTTTATTTCTTGGCTAGATCTGAAAATCTATCAGATTATTACTTCCAGCTTTAAAACTATACGAATCGCATCTTCCCATTTTAGGCAATAAAACACAACACTGTGATGATTCAAAGCAACATAGAAAGAAAAAAAAAAGAGAAAAAAACTGTAAATCTATACATAATTTGACAAACTAGAAAATAGACTGTCCTAATTTCATGGTAGACGGGATACAAATTGTATGATTCATTTCCACAAACATACTCAGCCTTGTATCTCTACTCTCGGAGCGAAGCAGCCCCACGTGCCGGCCTATAGGCAGCTCTTATCATGGAGAGTAACATCACTGGAATTATTATTACTATTATTATTCTACATTTAAATGTGCACTGTGGCGGAGAAATTCAAATTACTTTTCCTAAAACACCCCGAGGAGCTGTTTTTATTGTTTTCATTAAACGGGCGCAATGGATGGATGGATGGAATCGAGACGACTTTCATTAAAGTTCATTAATTAAACATTCTTTGATATTTTTAATTGGCAAAGTAAAAATAAATCATTTGATTAATTATAGAGTTAGAAGAACTTATTCAAAAAAAAAGAGAAAAAAATATGTCATAAAATGCAGAAGGTTAATTATTAAATAGAAAAAAAAAATTAAAATATTAAAAGATCTACTCTAAGCCAACAGAAAGGATACAAAACATCGGCTGTCTGTACATAAATTTACAAAACTAAAATGGTATCCTTAATTATGCTCTATCTGTAATTAGTTACTATAGCACAGCATTATGAATTTAAGGTAATTCAGAGTTGGAAACCTTGTGAACATCCCGAACCAGGATGGAGGTAAATTCCCAGTCTTAGCAGGGAATTAAGAGTGCAAAATATAAAGAAGAATAAAAAACCGCTGAGAGATGATTGTTTAAAGAAATTAAAATAAGGGTTGCTTATAGTAAAATTTGCTATTTTAAAGTACCCTATTGTAATGTTCAGGAGTACATTTGCCTGCTTTGTGAAAAAATTGCTGGAATTTGCATGTGCTAACAAACATGTTCGCGAGAAATTCTGTAAGGTTTTCCTTCTCGATGCAGATATTTTCCCAAACCTGTGTTTACAA
Organism: Apostichopus japonicus; assembly: GCF_037975245.1. Classification (NCBI taxonomy): domain Eukaryota; kingdom Metazoa; phylum Echinodermata; class Holothuroidea; order Aspidochirotida; family Stichopodidae; genus Apostichopus; species Apostichopus japonicus. The sequence continues at coordinate 24,262,877 of NC_092572.1, forward strand.
AAAAATCTTTGTACGAAATTCAATTTGAGTTGTTCAAAGTTGTCACAGGAAGGGTGTGACAGGGGGGGGGGGGGGGGGGCATATGTCCCACTAACTCTTTTTGCATCATGTGTTGCATACCCGCGCATGTGGTCTGTACCCATTCCCATATTCTCTTTATCTCACCCATGGGGTCTGTATACATTCCCATATTCTCTTTACCCTACCCATGTATTCTGTTTACCCCTACCCATGTGGTCTGTACCCATTCCCATATTCTCTTTACCCCTACCCATGTGGTCTGTACCCATTCACATATTCTCTTTACCCCTACCCATGTGGTCTGTACCCATTCCCATATTCTCTTTACCCCTTCTCATGTGCTCTGTATATCCCTTTCCATATGCTCCCATCTTCCCAATCATTATTTATTTATTTACCCCCTCTGCAATACCCCCTCTCTCAGTTCCCGAGCTACCTTTTACGGTTTCTTTAAATATTTTTTTCTAATTTTCTTGGACAGCAATTCATCTTCCAGCCAGCCAGCCAGCACCCCAACATTGCTGTAAACATCCAATAAATCTCTAACATTGATTTCATACCAATCTCTCCTCCTTCTCCTCTTCGTCTAAGGGGTAAAACTTTCTTCTCCGATATTCACAAATTTTCTTTTGCTCTCCTCCTTGTAATCAGACAATTTTCTGTTATCTTCTTGTCTCAGCGTGAAATTCAAGTACGGCAACCTTTCAAAATTTTTCACCATTGCAGATGGTTTGTAATTCTAGAACTTCCCGGGAGGCTCACAGGACGGATACTTTGTTCCGTTTTTCATCTCCGAAGAACGAACAGAGCTAGTATATAAACGTGGACAACTCCAGAGCAGCGTGACGGAACGAGTAACAAGTGTTTAGGGATGGCATGCCATGAATTATTCATTGGTACTGTATATATTCAAAGCTGAGATAATTTGCGATTTTGACAAATCAAATCAGATTTTCTTTTCTTTCCTTTTTTTTTCTTTTTTCTCTCTTTTTTTTTTTCTCTGGGTCGATATATACATTTCCCGAAAGTGGGCTAAGTTATGATCACTGACATTAATAAACGAGTAGAAATAAATGGTAGCGTGAGTGCATATTGAGGTAAATTTCTCAATTTGGTGAACATCATAATTGTCTGAGAGCTCTCAAATATTTTTGAAATTGTTGTTATTAATTAATTTAAAAGGAGTCCGATTATACACTATAAAACACTTCCAATAGAAAGAAAATAGGCAACGGGGGGGAAAAAAATTGCAAATATAATATTTGTACGTTTTTTTTTCTTTCTTTTACCACGAACAAAAAAATGCAAAATAGTTGCCAAAAGTGTGGAAAATCGGAAAATTTGTTTTCACCATTGTCTGAACAACTAGTACAGTTTTCAGAAGGTTGAATTTTCCTTTTCGATAGGAGCTCAAAACACAATATTTATATAATTTACAAAATATATTTATATATTTTTTCAATATTTGGCAGCTTATTACCTTCTACTTCTTTTCCTCCCTTTCCAATTTTTTTTTGTTTTTTTTTGTAAAAATTTCTCGTATTTTTTGAATCACAAACAGTTCTCATCTAGGTACATATCCTTACTAAATATATTCATACATTATGAAGTTTTATTTTTTTCTTTTCTCTTTTTTGCAGCTTATTTTGCCATTCTCAAATGTTGATGATTTCTTCACCTCCACAAAAGGGTTGGTTCATTTATCTCTCGACAGTAAAAGGTGTGCAACCTCTAAAAATCATCTCACACCTTTCAATGACGTCAAAAATAAAAAATGTGCAACATTTCTGATTCGTATTTTCGCAGTGCAGCAACTCCGAAGGGTACAGACCACGTATGTAGATGAATGATGATGCTGAACAATCCACGCAATTCAATTTTAATTGTTTAATTAACCATGAATTATTGGACATTATTGGCTGATAGTATTGAATGAGAGGATCTAGGAGTGGTGGTTATACTGTCTGGACACCCTCATCTAGTTGTGTCTACATATTAAAGTTGCTATGAATCATTCTTGTACTCAGTAGTACTAGGCAGTAGTAGCACTTACAGAAAGGGACAACAGTTTCTGTTATGTTTTCTGGTATTTGCACCGCATATTATACACTACTATGGTACCTAAGGTTAACATAAATTAAATAAGTTAAATGTGGATCTTTTCAGGGGAGTGTTAGCTCAGTGGATAACGCCGGTGCCTTCCAATCATAAGGTCCCCGGTTCGAGTCACTCCCAGATTAATGTATGTCATCCAGTTACAGAGTTGTTGACAATTGACAATTCATAATCATGGACGTTAAATATGAATCTAAGAGACTGCCTCGGTCAGCTTGGGGCTTTGATGAGGCTTCTTCGCGAGTTCCTCCTTGCAGGAGGATCTAAAATACATACATACATACATACACACATACATACATACATCAACCAGGGTTTGGAACAGTACTGGACACACAAAACAAACAATTCTGTAGTTTAATTGTTTTGGTTATAGGGGAACAGGTTAGCACATTAAAGCATTCTATTTAAAACTTATAGTTCTTTACTATTCACTTCATATATATGAAACTTAATAGGCCACAGCCACAAACTTTATTGAACATATGTAGTTCTAAGACCAATTGATGTGATCACATTTAACATATTGAAAACTAATTAACTTAAAAGTAATCCTGTTAAATGTTACAACATTGTTATATTAAGTGTTGTAGGTGTTGTTATCCTGCTTGTACACTAATATACTGTATATTATAAACTAATGATCTAAATCTCATGATTTTAGCATATATAATTGTAATATTTGTATACATGTGCAATGCACTAGCCATACAAAAAGACATATTTATAAACCTTCTTCGAACAGTAAATTTCATTTATTTCTGCATTCATCCTCGCACTTACAAGTACAGTTGTGACCGAAAAGTAAATCCTCATGATTCACATACATCTCTTCTTCATTTCTCATAGGCCTTAATTCTTCACATTTGTGAACGCACAGAGGATCAGGTTTCTTCCCCGGAGAGGTCAAAAGCTGACTCGGATGGATATGCTCACATATGAGAATGTTACGCTTATCAACGACCAATGACAGAACAAATTATACGCAATCACAAAAATATTGTGATGATTGTTTATGATGATACACTGTGAGGGCGCTGTCCTGTATGTTCATATATCTTCTCTGCCATTACTTCTCGCACCATGCCCTGAGCATCCACCATCTCGCACGATGCCCTGAGCATCCACAATCCTGCATGATGCCCTGAGCATCCACCATCTTGCACCATGCCCCGAGCATCCACAATCTCGTACCATGCCCTGAGCATCCATGATCTCGCACCATGCCCTGAGCATCCCCGATCTCCACCATTCCCTGAGCATCAAGGATATCCCATGATGCCCTGAGCATCCTCGATCTCGCACCATGCCCTGAGCATCCATGATCTCGCACCATGCCCTAAGCATCCACGATCTCGCACCATGCCCTGAGCATCCCCGATCTCGCACCATGCCCTGAGCATCAAGGATATCTATCTCATGATGCCCTGAGCATCCACGAAGGTCAGGATTCTCCCCGAAACAGAGAGATCACTGAGTATAATGTTAAGTAGCAGGAATGGAATATCAGGGGCCGTAAAAAGACAAAGTAATTTGACAAAGCAAAATGATATGAAACAAAAGTGGAGAAGTAAGAGAGCTTACCCTTCACCAGCAATGACAGACTGCCCTCTATCTGGATACCGTCGGCTCCTGTTCCAACGCATCTCAGCGATTTTCCATGATATTCCCGTCCTGGGTTTGGTATTTCTAAAACTCCAGTGGTATCCTTGAGCAAACTATTCCCGGGATTTGCAATAATGTTGACGGTATTCCTACTGAATGACGGATCCAGTGGTTGTCTGTCCAGAAACCAATCGATACTCACTTCTGGTTTCGTTCCAGGAATGATACAACTGACGGTGAAGGGGGACCCCTGGGTCAACATGACTGTTTCTCCATCATAGTAATCTGCTATGATCGACTTCTTCAACTGAATCATCGACGGTGGAACTGAAATGAATTCACAGAAGAACAATTAACCTTTAATTAACAATCAACTTTTTTGTAGCGTCTTTAGTTGTCTTATTAATTGTGTTTGCACAACATTTTCTGGTTAAAAACAACTTTGACTAGAGTATAGACCACTTCTCATCAACTTCCACCAAAAACGTTACCTTAATGAAATATCCTGTACGACGATACAAAGTACACACAGAAATATATGTTCCTTTTTGTTTTCTTCACATTCCCTACAAGGGTTTTTAGTGTTGATTCAATAAAACACTGCACATAAATTACATAACAGTGAGAAGTTAAGTTCAAGTACAAGAGGACAGACCTGGATAACAGTGGGTAGACCTCCACTATGACTAGTGTTACCAATCATAAATATTTTTCTGTGACACATTATGTTTGGGGTCACATTGAAAAAAATGCAACATTGTCGTCCATTTTGAAGTACGCTCATGGTGTTGTATGGTGTAACTGACCACAGTTGTAATAATATAGCATGAATATTCTGTCTGTCTGTCTCTGTCTATCTCTGTCTGTCTCTGGCTGTCTGTCTGTATCTGTGTCTGATTATGTGTCTGTCTGTATGTCTCTATCTATCTCTGTCTGTCTCTGGCTGTCTGTCTCTGGCTGTCTGTCTCCGTATGTCTGTTGCTATCATAGGCGTAGGAGGCGGGGGGGCTGGGGGGGCTGGGGGGGCTGCAGCCCCCCCAACAATTTTTTTGGGTGAAAATTCGGGCAATATGCTGAGAATTTTTCGGGCACCTACTGGAAGAAAAAAAATATGCAATGTGTTTTTCTGGGGGTTTTTTGGTAAAAATTCGGCAATATGCTGAGAATTATTCGGGCATCTACTGAAAGAATAATAATTTGCAATGTGTTTTTCAATTTTTTGGTGAAAATTCGGGCAATAGGACTATGCTGAGAAGTTTTCGAGCACCTACTGAAAGAATAATAATTTGCAATGTGTTTTTCAATATTTTGGTGAAAATTCGGGCAATATGCTGAGAATTTTTTCGGGCACCTACTGAAAGAATAATAATTTGCATTTTTTTTTCAGTTTTTTTGGTGAAAATATGGGCAATATGCTGAGAATTTTTCGGGCACCTACCAGTGGCAGAGCGTTCATACAGTCAAAGGGGCGATGACCCCTGACGGATTCAAATGGACTGCTGGCGCCCTTTTCAGCTTTTTACCACTTTTTACTTATTCGCGATTATCGACTTTTTTATTGCGCTCTCAAATACCTATTGACATTTTTCACATTTTGTTGGTGCAATTTTCTGACAAATGGCGATGACACCTATTTATCCTTCATTTATCTGCAAATTAGCAAGGCCCGGAAAGGGTCATTTCCGGCGATCTAGGGAGTATCTTTACTCAAAAATTTCTGTACGCTCCGCGCCAACCTGTGGTGGCGCTCCGCTTAGATAGTGTCAAAAGCACCCCTACAGACCCATTCTCTTCCCCCTGACCAATACCCCTAGCTCCGCCACTGGCACCTACTGAAAAAAGAAGAATAATTTGCAATGTGTTTTTCAATGGTTAAACTGATATTATTATCATTATTATTGTAAGGACTTCCCCAATAATTCTAACCAATATAGAAGGGTAATAACACGAAAAATGATTTTATGTTATTGGCAGGTGATGTAGTAACTGATGGATGCCTATGTGATATGCACATTAGCATGTAGAACGTGCGCGGAGGGCGAGAAAAAATTTTGGTTATATTTTTCGGGCAAGTCGTTACAGCCCCCCCAAATCAAATGAGGCTCCTACGCCTATGGTTGCTGTCTGTCTGTGCCTGTCTGTGTGTCTGTGCATGTCTGTCTGTGTCTGTCCACCTGCGTCTGTCAGGTACGTGCTTTTAAAACAATTCTTCAGGGCTCAATAATTGCTGTACATAAATCATTTTCAACAGTTCATATGTATTTACAGTCATGTCACAGCTGGTCCCATTTCTTAATTCTTCATTTTGCCATGAGTACATTATTCATTATTTGACTGGACCCTGGGCCTGCATGGTGGCCTCACCTCTCTCTCTCTGCTCTACTCCCATCCCCAAACTTCAGGCTTGCCTGTCACCACAACCTAACCCTTCAACAACTGCTTTAAGTTTTGGGAATGTAACCATATCAACCATGTTGGTTCTGCACATGAATGCATAAAAGTGACAACTTCACTGGACCCAAATTTGCAACTAAACCACTTCGCAACCAGCTACGGGGAAAGAGGAAAACAAATACCCCATAACCCACTTAAATTCCTTAATGATGACAATTCATATTGGTACCCTGTTTTGGTACCCTGTTAAGAAATCCCCTCCCTCCCCCTTCCCGCACCCCCCTCCCTATTCTCATAGTCTGCGTCATCCTGTCTCTAACCTGTTCAGACTAATTTTCGAGATAAACCCTAAATCAAAATCGTATGGTAATTTTTTTTCCTCTGAGTAAGATGGCTGACTCATACATGCATTGTATCAACACTATAACCATTGCAGGTTTAAAGATCTATGAGTAAACTATTTGTTTGCTTTCGGCTTATTCCTGAAAGCCCATTCAACGATCAAATAATCACAGGAGTCCCACATTTTCTGTGCGACTACTGGATCTGGCATCCGGAGGCGGGCGGAATGACCTGAAAACTCATTCTTCAAATTGGCTCGGACGTCACAAGATGTCGGACAAATATATGATCTCTGAAGACATTAGCGGCAATAACCCTGGGAATGTTTACACCGGAGGCAATAAAATGACAGGCACGGATACATAAATTATCCCATGACAAGAAAGTCATGGAAAATCTGACTACAAGATCTAACTTGAAGGAAAATAGCTGATAAACACTACTAAGAGGTGTTCTTTTAGTCACAAAAGATTAAAGGAGTATCATATGCCAATATACACTAGATATGCAGGGGTTTTCCCAGGCTGGTATTCATTTTGTGAGGTGGCCGGCTCTCTGTTTCTTGCAACCGCCTCGCAAACACTAATTACCAACATGTATGTATGTATTTTAGATCTCATGTATGATAGTATGTGACAGTATGTAACAGTATGAGAAAGTATGTTATGGTGTGTATGTATATGACAGTATGTGATAGTATTTGATAGTATGGGGTAGTATGTGATGTATATGATAGTATGTGATGTATATGATAGTATGTGATAGCATGTTAAGGTGTGTATGTATATGACAGTATATGATAGTATGTGATAGTATGGGGTAGTGTGTGATAGTATGTGATAGTATGTGATAGTTTGTGATGTATGTGATAGTATGTTGCAGTATGTATGTATGTCATGTATGTATTGTGTCACAGACCAGTTGTAACCGCCTCTCACACGAGAAATCCCAGGGGGAAACCCTGAGATATGTATGCATGGCACTGGTGTACGGTAAATCGATGTATGCTTCCTTACTAATGTACACGGTCAGATGGAGCTGCACTGATAGACACTGTAGTTGCCCTGATTGTAATTCAAATTGTAAGATCCACTTCCTCCAGTACCCCAAGTTTAATCTACACATCCTCCAACTGAAACTGTATACATCGAATGTTCAACTTAAAGGCATAATCATCGATTTTGTACAATTGTCTGCACTCTAATGAATTGTTTCACACATTTCAGAATGTCGCAGTCAATTTTAACGTGTGTGTGAAGTTAGGTAAAAAAAGAGTATCCTTCATTTCAATGTTAACTCATTCCGATAAAGTCTGATAAACCCATCAATGAAAACACAGCATAGAGGAACACAACTCTTTGCATATGTTTAGCAATTTGCGTAGCACGGCTAGAGGACTCTTCTGATTGGTTGGTTTTCATTTAGTCGAAAATTCAGCATTAGCAATTCATGTACATGTAGTCCTGTCTCTCACATAGTCTTAGGCTTCACTATTCGACAAACTCGACCATAGGGCGATAAATAAGTCATTTTAAATATCCGGTTGACCTCTCTCACACCTCCAATGGGGGAGGGTACAGAAATGGTATCAAATTGCGTATCTTACAATCAGAGCTCAGTTCTACAGTATCTGAATGAAGCATTATCTCTGAACAGCCCAACATGTTTCATTCATAAAAACAATAGTAAAAAGGTTCACAAACTGTATTTGTATGGAGGCAAGGCCTTCTCACACACTTTCCACAACCATTTAACCCCTGGTGATTGGTCACTTGTCACATCAACATGTTTACAATTCAGACAGTTGCTTTCCGGGCATTATCTGTGCTGTGCCACATCTCTGTGTAATTCCCAAGTAGCCAAACACCAGCATGCGCAACTATATTAACAAGAAAAGGTCCCATATATGCACCAAGTTAATGTAGATTTAAGTACCCTAATTGCCAAGGAATAAGGAAACCAACATATCATATCATCTCGTGGCCAGGACTCAAACCTGCAGTCCTTAGATCGCAAGGCCATTCATCCTCTTGAAATCCATTCGATCAAACTGCTCACCGAAATTGAAAAATTCTACAAAGTCTCCAAGTGGTCAAGAGTATGAAAATATTTTACCCCCTCTTTCCGTTGAAATATATCAGGGAGCCGAAATCGTTATATGATATGAGAGCCCATAGCAATACTTGTCAGAAAATGTTCATATTCGGACCCGAAGTGCAAACTCACCGTCTACGTCGAGGGTCACCCGTGCCCTCAAGGGTTCCTGTAGGCCATCGTGGTTCCCCTGACACTCCAGCCACGTGCCGTGAGCTGCGAACGAAGTCGAGAAATTCATCCGACTGATGGTCTGCGTTAGCCTTGGCTCCGCAGGTGTTTCTGTCATCGTGGCGACCGACGGAGTATCGACGATGTTATCTTCCGCTCGCCAGACGAGTTCGGTGGCGGGGCGAGTACCCCTGAAATCAGTAAGGCAGGTGATGGCGGTGGGTTCTCCCGCAGTCACCCGTAAGACTCCTTCGTGTGGTACTTGCGTGTTGCTCCTGGTATCGGTGATTCCAATATCATCTGGAGGAACTGAAATAAGAGAGACAGTTTCCATGGTTACAATGATGGTGACGATGATGATGATCGATGATGATCATGGTACTCCCATGTACTTTAAAATCAACAATGATTCTGAATGTTGCTTGCAAACACTAACATTCGACATGTATTACATACTGTACACATCGGTTGCACTGACTCATGGAAGTTACGAATACTAGTTAAATACTAATATTAACATGTCAAATTGCTATGTAATTTTAAACATGTCAAACTGCACATAATGTAACTATTGTACACTTATATGAAAAAACATATTAAAAACTAACATTAAGTAACATGTCAAAATGGAAACGCTGACACTATTAACATGAAAAAATGCTTACACTAACATGTCAAAATGTTATCACTATTAACATGTTAAACTGCTAACATTTACAATGAAAATGTTAACATCATTAACGTGTAAAAATGCTAACAGTTAACATGTAGAAATGTAAACACTATTAACTTATCTTAAAATACTAACCTTAACATGAGAAAACTGTAAACACTAACACTATAAACATGTAAAATATGCTAACACTATCGTGTAAAAATGTTAACAAGTGCTAGCATTATTAACATGTAAAAATGCTAACACCAAGATTAAAAGATGCAAAGACTAACACTATTAAATATATGTGAAACATGCAAACACTTACATGTAAAATTGCAAATACAACAATAGCTTATAAAAATGTAATTAACTAATAATATAAACATGTATGCAAAACCTATAAACACTTAACATGTAAAAATGAAGACACCAACATGTGAACAAGTATGCAAAGCACTGTTCCTATAAACTCATTTAATCTGATGGGAAATGACACAAATAAAGCTAAAATATGCAAAAGTTCACACTTTTATTTCTGCTGAAAAAAATGGGTCTTGAGAAGATGGAATTTTATTATCATGTAGCATATTGTACATGTACGGAAAACATCACTAGCTGCGAAATTCAATCATGAAGACATAAATTCTTGAGCAAAAACACCCAAAAAAGTAGGTAAAATGCTCTAGGAATGATTTAGTTTCGAAATTTTGTCTATTAGTTGTAAAGACTCTGGATTTGGTCTCAAGATTATAAAATACTACGGTTCCTGCGTACAAAAAAACTGCTAGATACATTGTTGCAGGAGGATCTAAAATACATTATACATACATACATACATACTACAACATACTATCATATACATCACATAATACCCCATACTATCACAATCACATACTACCACATACTGTCACATACTGTCATAATACATACACTCTAACATGCTATCATATACTGTTACATACTGTCACATACTGTCACATACTATCATACTATCACATACAGGAGGATCTAAAAGACATACATAAGTTGAGTGCTGTTATTTTGTGTTGCAACCTGACCACTTTGCACAGCATCTTGGGATGCGATACTGAGTTACCTGTACTGAGTTATTCCACCAAGTTTACATATTGGCTTTGGATTTTCACAGACACTTTTGTTCTGTTTTCTTTCTTACTTTCTTACCCAAAACTTCCAACTGGAGCGACTCCGTATCGCTGCCGACTCCGAATCTCTCACATTTGTATTTGCCGATGTCGTCCAATGAGACGCCCAATATCTGTAGAATTGCGTTGGAGGATTTGGTGGTCTCCTCGTATTGTAAGACGTAACGGTCGTCGCCGGCGTTGTACTCCGAAGTCTTGCCCTTAAAGTTATACGCAGCTATAGGCACATCTTGCCCGTCGACCTCCCGCTCCCACTTAACCACGATATCTTGCACGGTCGACACAAAGGAGCAAACCAGTTCGGCGGTAGAGCCTCTTATAGGACTGTTGGAGGACACGGTTATGGAAGATTCTGGAAAAGGAAACGGCAACAACAGCAGACCAAGAGAACTGATCGATATTTCCATGAACTTATAGGCATTTTATTATTAAAGGGGATGCATATTAATATTTAAGTAAAAGGAGAGGGACATGTTGAAGGGATATATAACCTGGGCTCCCTCAAAAATGACACTGATATGGCACAAAAATAATTTGACTATTTTGTTAAAAAACATTCTTTGATGGATCAACAATGATTAGCAAACCCTCCAGTCCAGGCAAGATGCTAGACACTTGATCAGGTTGATGATAGATCTACTGTATGTTGCTTTGTGCAGTGCTTTACATTTCCGCTAACCTGCAATTGTTGTGCTTTCAGTTATTAATGCTTCAGTTACTTCAGCTCTACTGTGACATGTATATACTATAGCAATGGTAGGATAGTGTTCATTTGTTACTAATACGACAAGTTGAGGATAAAAGTTTTTTTTGTGTCAGATGAACAATCCATGTTAGCATGTCATCAAACTTTTCATCATCGATTTGGTGAGGGGATTTGTACATGGCATGGGACATACTTCGCACGATCACAATGTGATAATGTAACATTCCTCATTATATGTTTAGAGATATTTGCTGTCTCTCAATATATGTGGTTCTTACTCTTATTCTTTAATACTCTGATTCTTATGGAAGTGTTAGCTCAGTGGTTAACGCCGGTGCCTTCCAATCATAAGGTCCCTGGTTCGAGTCACTCCAAGATTAATGTATGTCGTCCAGTTACAGAGTTGTTGACAATTGACAATTCATTATCATGGACGTTAAATATGAAGAGACTGACTTCGGTCAGCTTGTGGCTTTGATAAGCCAATGAGGCTTCTTCCAAGTTCCTGCTTGCAGGAGGATCTAAAATACATACATACATGTACTAAATGCACTGTTTTACGAATGAGCGTCAGTCTTTGTGAAACTTAGATTTTGAATGCGCAGCACGTTGAAGATCAGCTCAATCTTATAACAATTGAATACAAGTTCAGGCTAGACAAAGGTTCAGACTTACCTCAAAGAAAGAATAACATCCACAAAAGACTGACCATAGAAAACGCTGTCAATTTATCGTTTTGCTTAAAACGTGTCGTATTTCAGCTACTCATGATCCGTGAAACTTTATTATTTGTGCTCTAGATATTGTCATAAAATGAGCTAATCAATGGCCAACAGGAAACCTCTCGATATATGCCACCAAAATTGAGCAGGATTGTACAGGCTATATATATAGCAATCACTGTGCAATACCAGTAGGAAACACATCCAAAGGAAATGAATGTTTTACTCATTTTTTAAGTGCACTCTAGAATCTGAACTGATATATCAAACTGATTGGCCCATTATCATATCCACAATATCTCCTTACGGTAAAACAACAGCAATTTTACAAGGGTGTACGTTCGACATTACGGAGTAAATTCTCCCTCCCCTTACCTACATGTGTGTTTCCAATGTCGCAGCATACTGTAATACTAGTACATTCAGCATACTACTGTACCTTACAACAGAAATGGCTTGTTTTCATTATATTTCACTGTACATATAACTTAAAGTAAACTATATTTTGTGTAGTTTTTACTTTTCTTTTTGAAGGTCGTCCGTATTGGCTCTGAAATTTTAGCCTGCTACAAATTGCTCCACGCTTTCAGAAGAACTCTCCTAGAGAGCCTCTGTTCTTCCAAACTAGTCCCATCCAAACTGAAGAGTTTCATGCATTTACATTCAACGATTAGATATCAAACTGTGGATAACTAACTTTAAGAGTAACAGTACTTTAAAACTGAGCATTTTGAGTATGGGTGACCATATTCGGATTTTCTAGCATATTTTGGCAGCATTAATGATGACCTGAAATACTTTACCTGTTTGAGTGCAAAACTGTAATAAAGTTACCACAAAGATGGTCATCCAATGGAAGAAGGCAGTATCCATCTTTTGATAAAAAACAATGACAGATTCTGAAATCAAAAAGGTAAAGAAATATTAAAGTGCAGTGAACATGGCCATACCTCACATTAGCCATACCTCACCATAGGAGGGAGGACCATACCGCACAACAGGGAGGACCATACCTCACAACAGGAACAGCCATACCTCACAAGAGGGAGAACCATACCGCACAAACAGGGAAGACCATACCGCACAACAGGGAGGACGGTACCGCACAACAGGGAGGACCGTACCGCACAACAGGGAGGACCATACCTCACAAGAAGGAGGACCAGACCGCACAAACAGTAACAACCATACCTCACAACAGGCAGGACCATACCGCACAACAGGGAGGACCATACCTCATAACAGGGAGGACCATACCTCATAACAGGAACGGCCATACCTCACAAGAGGGAGGACTGTACCGCACAACAGGTAGGACCATACCTTAAAACAGGAACAACCATACCTCACAAGAGGGAAGACCATAACTCATAACATGGACAACCGTACCTCACAACAGGGAGGATCATGCCTCACAACAGGGAGGTGTATACCTCAAATAAATCAGGGCCATATCTCACACTGGTCAGGGAGAGCCATATCTCACTATTAGGCTAGATACATATGAAAGTACAATAGTAGAGTAGAGACAGGTGAGTGAAGAGTGCAGCAAACATTAAATTTAGGGACGAGAGAACGATGTCAAATTATCTAAATCCGCCCAAATATTTAGAGATATTGAAAGGTCCACAAAACACAGGTGGTCTTCAGCTATCTTTCCACCAGCTACAGTCTTATAAACCTTGAAACGTTTTGGGCATTGATGATTGCACCTTTTGTAAACAGTTAAATACACCTGTTTACGATAAACAAACTTTAAAGGGCTCACAACAGCAATGCCAAATATCTAAACACAAAATTACTCCCAGTTAGGTCTCTTCACCAATTTTTCATTGTTCCTATGGAGTAATACCACTTAAAACCCTATTTAGTTGAACACAAATTTATGTCTGGTGTGACAGCTCAATTTATAAAGTTCTCAGCATTTCTATGGTAGCTTTACAGGTTTTCATAATGCAAAGTAAGTCAACTGAATCAAATCCACAAAGGTGGGGATGAAATCTTTTAAGTACAATCAGCTTTAACAGAAACCAACTTCTAAAGCTGAAAAAACTGTTTAACTTGGAAGAAAGGTGAGTTATGAAGCATGGTAATCATCTACTTACTGCAGGTCAGAACTTATTATAATATCACTGAATATGCATGACGCCCTAACTAGCATAGAATGTGTTGATGTACACTACTGTACTCTTGTGTAACACTCTGTATAGATAGATCTATACATATATATACAAATGACCTTGCCTGAATAAAGAGCCCTTTCAAAATATTTTTCAACTTTGTAATATAAAATTTGGGACTCACATATATCTAAATATCTATCTAGATCTATATATATTTTATTTATACAGTATATTTCTACTGACCAAGTCAGTGTTAGTCAGTAGTAGATTTAGTCTGTAGTACTTCCTTATAAGTATAATTTTCCTGTAATCATTTCATTTCTAACTAGCTAGTTCTTAGTTAAATCACCAGGCATACAATGAGTCTTTCTTGCCTCTTGGTACACAAAAGATATATCTTCACCTGTTCTCTGAGATGTCATCATCAATCAAGAGCGAGAAAAGAACTCTTTTCTCTACAGTGGACTATCGGCAATAAATATTTTTCACAAAATCAAAACTTTCTAGGCCATATCTCATAAAAGTTCATTGCGATACTTTATTTTCAATATTTAATAAGGTCTAGATATATACTGCTGATCTCATTATGGTAGCAAATATAATCATAACTTTCATTAGGCCTTATGTTATATTTTACACAAATGTGTAAAACTACATTCACGGAAAAATGGTGACATCGTTCACAGTTGAAAACTCATATTTTCATTATTATTATTATTATCATTATTATTATTATTACTAGCTAGTATAGTACTGTATTAATACTATTATGATTAGTTTGAAAATAACACTAGATGACAGGCAACCACACATGATCATATGGCTAGCCAAAATAAATTACACTACATACTTGCGTGGTAAACTACCTGTCATATTTGTAGCAAAGGATTGGTAGCCTACAACTTACAAGAATACTGCTATGCCTGATTTTAAGGTAGGCATAGGCCTATTTAAATGGTTGCCAATAGTGGCAGAGCCCGACCGGTTCACTCTACTTGTGAAGCTGTAACGTCAAGTTGGAGTCTACAGTATATTATTAGTAGTAATATAACCAACCTACCAGTATCACACGATCGAACGATTTCAGAATCTGCGAAAAAGTTTTTTAAGTCATGAAATAATCCGTGAAATTCCTCTTTGAATCCAAAATTTAAGAAATCAACAACGATACGGTTACAGTCCGGCCATTGTCGACGTTTTTCATGCACTTTAAATGTATTATTCCGTTTGCTAATCAATCACAGTAAGGTACTACATGGGACGTCGCGATCGTCTGGCACTGCATGCGCGGGCTTACATATATACACACAGCACTGGACACACCGATGAAAATTAAAACCACGGAGACGTACTGAGGATTGTAAATCAAAGCACTAAACACACAGAAGGCTAAACATGTGATAAGGTAGTGTTTCTGAAATTCGGAACAAGATTGAAATGTGTAAAACAATTCTCCAAATGCCCCCACACGTTTTCACTTTAATATCTGTAACAACGTATAGGTATTGTCCAAAATCAAGAGTTATTAGATTTCCCTTATTTTGCATTTGATAAATCCAAACAATTCCACGAACAACAACCACATGCTCTAACTATTCTTGCTATTCCGCTCTTCATACGCGTGTATAATATCCGTTGCCTAACCATCGCACTTCATACGACCTGTTTAGTGATCAAAAATCAACAGCAGACGTTTGAAAAACTTTTCGGAAAATTAGAGGACGCCCTTCCAATTTCAGTTTTTGTGTCTAATCCTGGTGTCAAGGAGTCGATATTAATCTGCTCGTTTGTTCTCCTTTCTCAGATCAAAAGTAAAGTATGAAATGTTTCCCGAAAGGTAATGACGGCGGTGTTGGTCCTACCTGTCAAGAGCCGTATATGGTGTTGTCCAGTGAGCGCTAAAGTATCTTGACTAATCAAAAATCGTGCTGGCCAAACTCTCTCTATATGCGGCACTGTACCTGTAGCGCGTACAATTTGTCACATGGTTATACTCGTAATGTGTAAGGTTGGCATGTAATATACATTCTTGTGTAATCGAATGAGAACTTAATTTCAGAATACATCCAAAAAAATGTGTGCTCCTCGTACGTCATCGCCAAGCAGTAATTTTCGTTATAGATATTTCCATTTTCGTGTATTATATTTAATGCCAACTTTAATACGTTACCTCTGTCAACATTATGGTACTAACCTAAAAAGCGTCAGGTACATTGACTATGGTAAAGAGGTTAACAATTTCTGCATCAACACAACCGGCTTGTTTTTAACATTTAAAGACTTATTAACTACATTATGTTATCAACATTTACTAATTTAATATTACCAAGTACAATTTTATCGCGTCTTTGAAAATTTATTCTACCTGTTGAATGTTTTTTCTAACATTGAACAAACAGTGCAGACCCTACGACTCTAGTAATAGCAACCTATCTAAGAAATGACAGTCTAGCCGTTGCTGGCCAAATAACAAAGTCTTTGGCTTTGAGTTCATCGTTCCTGTATATTGCCGTGTTGGAAGAATCTAACCGTAATAGTAATTACCGACTTTGCAATCCGCATTATAGTCATTGCAGACTGTGCAATCTACGGTCCCTCTTCACAATTTTTCAAGGTCGGCAAAAGTGTCTCCATAGGTTTCCCTCTCAAGGAAACATGAAAGTAATAAAAAGCAAATAGTAGAACAGATTTTAGGTACGATAGTTACTAGGTTTTTAATTAATTTTTTATTTGGCGGGGGGGGGGGGGGGGCTTTGCTTTGTGTGTTGATGGGAATTACATTGTGTACGAAAATTGGTTCGATTGAGACAATTCAGACCTTCAAAGAACCGAGATTTGTTAACAACTAACGAAAACTTATGGTTCTTATAGCTAATAATTTACATGGTTATGACAATGAAAATAGAAATAATAAGGAGTGTTCATATTTCCGACTTTTCATGGTAGTGTTTATATGGTGAAATCATTTGCAAAGACCTAGAGACCACATTACTTCGAAGATACACTTTTATAACTCGTTGTGGAACTGTATGGTGCGTACTCTCTTGTTCCGGTGTTAAAAAACCCCAGAGGAAAGCGATAGTTCGCCCTGGTGGTTACGGGAGCTAGGGTGAGGGTGGGCAATGGCGTTAACCTTTAAAGCAGCATTTTGCGTTGGGTCGCTTTTTTCCACTTTTTTAACATGTGCATCGATTTTTTTACATGTATCAATCATAAAACAGCAATCTAAGATACCATCCAAGTTTCACCCTGCCAAGAGCGTTAATTAGCGAGTAATTAACGATTTATGTCGATAAATGAGAAGAGTGTCCTCGACAAATTTCACAGTTAAAATTAATCGCATACAATTCCGCCAAACCCACTAGTTTGAATTCAACCAATCAAAGATGCAGGTTTAGTTATGAGCCGTTGCTAAAAATAGATTCAAGACTTCGCGTTGGTTGTACCAGGGAGTTGTTATGCAACTCCCTGGTACAACTGCCATATAGACTGTACACAAATCAAGCGTGGTGTTATATTACGTATCTGTCAATGACGTTCGTAGTGTTTAAATATTCATATTGTGGGCGAGGTTTATTGGGTTCCCAACGGAAAATATCTTGGAGAACAACAAAGTTGAAAGTTGCAAATTTTTCGACTTTTATGCCACCATTTGAAGTAAAATATAAATAGATTAGCTAGTTATGTATGTCGTTATGGCAAAGTGGAATCAGTGAGGTTGAGAAAAATCATAGAAAATGACGCAAAATGCTGCTTTAAAGTATATCACTACTCCTTTGATAGTCATCTTATCGTGCAGGACTATCGACTTTAATAATAGAGGGCGACAGAGACATCTATCGGAGGAAAATTCTTCCATCTGCTCTTGTTAAAGTCTGGTCGGCCATTAGTGACCATCGTTTGATACGAAGTAATCATTCGTAACTGCCAATTTACTTACCATAACTCGGGTCTGAAGCTTGCGGTGAAACAGATTAATTAAATAGATGGCCTTCTACGTCTCAATACGTTTATGATCGTACAACACTCGCATCTTTATACGTAATGCATTCAAAGGTTTCATCCGTGAATAACGAAGTGTATTTTGTCTCTATAATACTTTTCCTGTTTGCTCATATTCTGCAGTTGGCACCAACTCACTTTCTGTAAACTATTTGGGAATGGCTGACTCTACAAATTCCCAATTCTACCAAAAGTTCACATCAACATCGTATCCGCCTCCCCCCCCCCCCCTCCCCCTCTCCAACCGCCACCTCTCTCCGTTATAGCCTTTTTATGATCATTGTGTATCTCGAAAAATATACCAAATATACTGTGATATGTTGAAGTGTGGCGGAATTCCTTTAAAACTATTAATGTACAATCACTCACTCTCTTAACATTTACATTGATAAGCTACCTAGAATACATGACAGCTGAAAATAAAGGATGTTCTCAGTTTGCTGAATATCATTAACCTGAATACCAAGATCATGAATGGTGTAAACTTCATTTTCAGAGAGTAATTGCACAACTTTAACCCTCTCCCTTACAGACACTGACCCACAGAAAGTGTGTTTACCTATAGCATTAAATAATCCATCACGCAACTACTGCCTGTGTTACTTGTTGACTTCTTTAGCTAGAATGCGACACTTTCTTACCAGTTATTGCTACTTCCTCCCTGCATATCATGTGAATAGCGCGTGGGCTTTTATTATGTTCTATATTGTGAAGGTTACTCGCTGAATGCTAAAGACTGGGCATATTGCTTGTCACGGTCCGTATTCACGTGAAGAACAAAAATATTTTTCACCTCGAAATGATTTACAATGGCTACATATGGCAATAACCCTCACTCATTCAAAATGCTCACCGAACCCAAGCTTTAGTTTGGGTGTAACCGACCTTGCTAGTTAGTTCCTCTTTCGTAGACCGCGCTGGTAAGACCTGTTACAAATCAACCTGCTTGATTCAACAGTTTGCTGCTACATTTTGACAAGTTTCGAGCTGCCTCTTGGTTCAATCGCTTTGTTCCTCTTACCAGCTGACTTAAGTGTGTTTTCTCTTGTTAGTGGATCCCTACATTTGTCACCAGTCACCAGCCTAGTGCACCATCTGTACCGATACATCACCAGTCTAGTGCACCATCTGTACCAATACATCACCAGCCTAGTGCACCATCTGTACCGATACATCACCAGCCTAGTGCACCATCTGTACTGATACATCACCAGCCTAGTGCACCATCTGTACTGATACAACACCAGTCTAGTGCACCATCTGTACCGATACAACACCAGCCTAGTGCACCATCTGTACCAATACATCACCAGCCTAGTGCACCTTCTGTACCGATACAACACCTGTCTAGTGCACACTCAATACCAATACATCCAAACGATACCAGGCAGACAGATACAAGTCACGCCAGCAAACTGTAACTGTTAGTGAGTATAGCCCAAACCAAATCAGTAGTCTGCATCATTTTATCTATTTGAGTCGGTTAACTAAAGTTTGCCGTGTCGACACGTTAGTCTACTTTTGTTATCATTTTGTTAAATTGTTTTAAATATAGACCTATTCCAATTTTTTTATAGCCTGGGTAGATTGAAATTCATGTATCAGGATGTTTTGGTTATGGCATTGAACATTTCTCAGCAATTGACTGTACAGTGAAGATCAATTAAGGCCACTTAAGGGATTAAATGTTGCATTTCTCGGATCTATAACATAAATTATAAACATTGTAGATACAAACCATGGTCATCTACATTTTCCGTTGTTGTTGTTTTTTGTTGTTGTATAACACCCGGTCAGTGTTCCAACTGCTGTTTTGTGTGTTTCATGTAATTTCTTTGTATTTCAGATATATATATATACCTATTTATAAATATATATATATATATATATGTATTAACATATATATATATAAATATAAATATATATATATATATATATATATAATATATAAATATATATATAATATAAATATATATATATATATATATGTTAATACATATATATATATATATATATATATATATATATATATGTATATATATATAATATATAAATATATATATATATAATATAAATATATATATATATATATATATATATATATATATATATATATGTTAATACATATATATATATATATATATATATATATATATATATATATATATATATATATATATATATATTTATAAATAGGTAAAATGACATATGCCAATTCTATGACTTATCCAACTTTCTATTGTTATGTAAAGCATGACAATTAGCTAACACTTTTTCCCTTGTATCCGTTTCGATATCATCCGTATACCTTCATACTGAACTCCTGCACCCCACCAAACAGGTCGCAAGTGTGTGTATATAGTCGCTCATGATTGGTCGGAAAAGTTACTTCATATACAGCTTCACTTCAAGGTTACGAAAAGGTCTGCATACAATCGTTACAACGAAGATATACCCGTTCAAATTACCTTTTAGCTGTTCGTATCTTTATCTTCATTATAGTCATTGCAGACTGGGCAATCTGCGGTCCCTCTTCACAATTTTCAAGGTCGGCAAAAGTGTCTCCATAGGTTTCCCTCTCGAGGAACCATCAAAGTAATAAAAAGCAAATAATAGAACAGGTTTTAGATACGATAGCAACTAGGTTTTTAGTTATTTCTTTTTCTTTTTGGGACGGGGGGGGGGGGGAGGTTGGGGCTTTGCTTTGTATGTTGATGGAAATACATTTTGTATGAAAATTGGTCGATTGAGACAATTCAGACCTTCGAAGAACCGAGATTTGTTAACAACTAACGGAAACTTATGGTTCTCATAGCTAATAATTTACATGGTTATGATAATGAAAATAGAAATAATAAGGAGTGTTCATATTTCATATAAAATTGTGAAAATCTTGTAAACACAATATTTCAGGAAGGGAAGCTTGGACCAATCACATATTTAGTATGTAGTTGTGACACGTGATGTACAAGTGCCTATTTTTGGAGGTTAAAGGTCATTTGGAGTCACCAGTGGTTTGTTTTATAATATAACGTATCTCCCACTGACCAGCCTATTAAATAACATGTGCGTTACGCCTCAAAAGAATAGGAGATGATGTTGCCAATTGGAATTACCTTAAGGGCATCCGTAGATAAGAATCAGGAGTCACGGCCAAATCTGCATTGACTTAAGTGTGTCGGTAACTTATGGAGCTTCATTGTTGTTCTCCCTGGCTATACCCTACAGCATATAGTGTGTCACATTGATATAGGAATATTCATGTAGCATCATCGAATCACACTGCAGTTTTGCTGTCTGGTTAGTTTTACCTTTGCCGACTGAGGAGATCAGACGGAACTAAAACGTTTCATGTCTGCTGCCACCTCTTTGTGCCGCTACAACGGCATTAGAAAGGTGCGACTGCAATGTAAGAACTACTGGTTTTATGCTGTCCCCGGAAGAGGGGGGGGGGGGAAGGTTTCTTAAAATTAAGATTTGGATAAAATATTAGCTTAGTTCAGTTTAGTCAAGGTTTCTATGAAAAAATGATCTCAAGGCCATTAAATTATGTTGCATTCTTAAAATAAACATATCAAGCATCAACAAAATTCCCATTGCCTTTAGTTTAGAAAGAACCGACTCATCAAGCAAATTATTCCATTCGTCCACTTACCTCGAAGAAAAATATTCTTATGAACTTTATCATCTACGACAAACATTCTGCAACTTAAAACGATTAACTCTATTGTTCCAACTACATGAAAAAGATGCTTCGAATTAATTTATCAAACCATGACCGATTTTGTAATCCAGAAACCTGACTCCTATGTAGGGGTAGGGGTGGGAAGGTCTGGTGATGTTCATAGGCGTAGGAGCCTCATTTGATTTGGGGGGGGGGGGGCTGTAACGACTTGCCCAAAAATATCACTAAATTTTGTTCGCGCGCTTCGCGCGCGTCCCACATATTAATGTGCATATCATATAGGCATCCATCAGTTATTACATCACCTGCCAATAACATAAAATCATTTTTCGTGTTATTACCCTTCCATATTGGTTGGAATAATTGGGGAAGCCGTTACAACAATAATGATAGTAATAATAATGTAATTTTAACCATTGAAAAACACATTGCAAATTCTTCTTCTTTCAGTAGGTGCCAGTGGCGGAGCTAGGGGTATTGGTCGGGGGGGGGGGGGAGAATGGTCTGTATGGGGCGCTTTTGACACTCTCTAAGCGGAGCGCCACCACAGGTTGGCGCGGAGCGTACAAAATTTTTTTGAGTAAAGACACTCCCTAGATCGCCGGAAACGACCCTTTCCGGGCCTTGCTAATTTGCAGATAAACGAAGAATAAATAGGTTTCATCGCCATTTGTTAGAAAATTGCACCAACGAAATGTGACAAATGTCAATAGGCATTTGAGAGCGCAATAAAAAAGTCAATAATCGCGAATAAGTAAAAAGTGGTAAAAAGCTGAAAAGGGCGCCAGCAGTCCATTTGAGTCCGTCAGGGGTGCATCTGTCCCCTCTGACTGTATGAACGCTCCGCCACTGGTAGGTGCCCGCAAAATTCTTACCATATTGCCCAAATTTTCACCAATAAAATTGAAAAAAAAATGCAAATTATTATTCTATCAGTAGGGCCCGAAAAAATCTCAGCATATTGCCCGAATTTTCACCAAAATATTTGAAAACACATTGCAAATTATTCTTCTTTCAAGAGGTGCTCGAAAAATTCTCAGCATATTGCCCGAATTTTCACCAAAAAATTGAAAAACACATAGAAAATTATTATTCTTTCAGTAGATGCCCGAATAATTCTCAGCATGTTGCCGAATTTTCACCCCCCAAAAAAATTAAAACACATTGCAAATTATTATTCTTCCAGTAGTTGCCCGAAAAGTTCTCAGCATATTGCCCGAATTTTCACCAAAAAAAATTGGTTGGGGGGCTGCAGCCCCCCAGCCCCCCGCCTCCTACGCCTATGGTGATGTTCCACTAGTATACAACAATACAACTTTAGACGTCAAATGGTGCATTCTGATATATATTTAAGCTATAAGTTAGGGCTGTGTAAGTAGCTCTAAACGCAGGTTTGTGCTAATAAATAATAATACATTCGAAATCCCTCATCCCCATCCCCCGACTGATTTACAAAGTGACTTGTATCTGGAAGGTCAGATGGGAATGAATGAGTTTCCTAAAGTGGATTATTGGAGCCAACTCCCACGTAGGGTGTCCTGGGGGTCCTCCCTCAGAAAAAGTTAAACTTTCAAGATTGCATTCTGAGGGGTATTTAGAGTATAAACTATAGCTTTCTATAAGTAGTTCTGAACGCAAGGTTCTGCCAATGAATACTTTGAGGCTGAACAACTAATTGAGGGCTCTGTAAGTATAATGCTAAACGTACGATTCCGTTGGTATTTAATAGTAAATGCACAATTTTCCCCGACCGATAAAGATGTGAAACCTTCATAGATCATGACCAGAGACAATCGGGCATTTTATAAAAGAAGGGAGTGTTGCACTGGTGTCATTGGCTGGCTTCTTTGTTGGGGGGGGGGGGGTGGGGGATGGGTGGGAATAGGAGTCCTTCCGTTAGAAAATAAAAAGAGACGTTGAAATGATGTATTCTGAGGCATATTTAGAGTATAAATTAGATTTATATAAATAACCCTGAACTCATAAATTTGCCACCATTAGCAATGGTCCAATTCTTCCCTGACTGAAAGCAAAACATTCCCCGACTGTCGGTGGTGGGTGGAACTTACCCTCTCCCTCTTGCACACGCCACTAGTGTATAGTCTTCCACGGCCGTGCGGAGTTTGTGTAATTTTTATTCGTATTTTAAAATATTGCATCTCACTTAAAGGATTCCGTACATTTTAGAACGCCTTCTTTCGGTTTGTTGTTTATTTTGGTATATTTACTTTGCTTTTCGTCGCGTTATCAAATATGTAAATCACAGCCACTGACACGTCAGTCTCACATGATCATACGACTCCGCTGAATTCACAACTAATATTTCATATTTATTACTGTTCATGTCTTGCGTATATATCGGCGAGTCCGACATTACTGAACAAACATCGTCTGTGGGCTACGTGCAATAACAAACAGGATTAATTATTGCACAAAGGAAAGCAATATTTCTATTTCGTTTCATGTGAAGTCATCTAGACTTTTTTTGTTTCTTGTGAAGTATCTTTACGTCCTGCTTCATTTCAGTCTTGGTAAATCAAAGGTTTCGGTTTACTACATCGTACAACGTACCGCGATACTGTCCATACAGTGGTAAGGAGGCTACCATCTGGTTTTCACACTCAGTTAAAACATGTTTCCTTGTATCCGTTTCGATATTACCCCGTATTCCTCCATACTGAACCCCTTTACCGTTAGCCCATCCTGCCAGCCACATTTATTTAGTCATTCTTAAGAAGTATTCTTAGAAAGGATCATGAAACTAAACTAGCCCCCACCCCCCACTGCCCCTCTGTAAAAAAAATAATATGTAGGCCTTTATATCTGACAGTTAAACCATGTTCCCTTGTATCCGTTTCGATATCACCCCGTATTCCTCCATACTGAACCCCTTTCCCTTCACCTCCTCCCCGCCAGCCATATTTATATAGTCACTTCTGAGAAAGGATCATTAAGTTTAACCCCCCCCCCCTTCCATCGCTCCATTCATTGAAATATCATTCATCTTCCTTGCATGTAAAAACTGGGATAGCATACGGATACTTGAAGTACCAACAATTTTAAATCGCAGCATCGCTTAATTAATGTAATAGTAATACTGCCAATCGTGGGGAAAACAACTTTTCACCTCATACCTGTCGCTTTGTTTTTAGAACAAAAGTATAGCATTTCCGAACATGAACAAGTCAAGTAATTCGTGACAGTGTAGCCTACTGTTGGCTTATATGCAAACCAGTGGCGTAGGAAGGTACTTTTGAGTGGGGGGGGGGGGCTGAAGACTGATGGCCGGCCTGGGGGAGGGGTCTAAGGGGAGGGGTGTCCCCCTCCCCTTTGGATTTTTTTTTGCATTTCCAGGTAGCCTCAGATGCAATTTGGTGCAATATAGCACACTTCAACACCCACTCCATTTTGTAAAGAAGTTTGCATTTTCACCTGGCCTTAGATGCAATTTGGTGCTTCAAATGAGATTTTTTTCTCATTTGGAAATGAAAAAGGGGTTTTCTGACTTGCGGAGCGGGGGGGGGGGGGGCGGAACGATACTTCCGCCCCCCCCATATGTTTCACTGGGGGGCTGGCGCCCCCAGCCCCCCCGGTTCCTACGCCCTTGATGCAAACTATGAATGTACAATACGCCCTGATTCAAACAAAGCTATAACAATATTACATATGTGTGCACGGTATAGGCTAGATGTATGTCTCATTGCCTCCAACGGAAGGTTAGTGTTATAACCTTGTTAGACCTAACGAGAATATCAAATACCATCTACAAAGGTAAAGTTCGGGTACAATATCATATGTGTCGTACGTATGGAAAGCCATTTTAACATTTTAGATATCTGAAATTGTTTCTTATTTCAGATATCCGAAATTGAATTCGAGATATCTTAAATAGATTTCGAGATATCTGAAATTCTAATTCAGATATCTGAAATTGAATTCGAGATATCTGAAATTGAATTCGAGATATCTAAAATTCTATTTCAGATATCTGAAATTGAATTCGAGATATCTGAAATTGAATTCGAGATATCTGAAAATGAATTCGAGATATCTGAAATTTTATTTCAGATATCTGAAATTGAATTCGAGATATCTGAAATTGAATTCGAGATATCCAAAATTCTATTTCAGATATCTGAAATTGAATTCGAAATATCCGAAGTTGAATTCGAGATATTTGAAATTGAATTCGAGATATCTCGAATTCAATTTCAGATATCTGAAATTCCCTGGTATTTCGAGATATCTGAAATTGATTTTAAGATATCTGCAATTATTTATAGATATCTTAAATAAATTGGAGATATCTGTAATTTAATTTGAGATATCTGAAATTATTTCGAGATATCTGAAATTCCTTATTAAATAAATGTTAAAACGGCTTTCCATACGTTCGTTCTGCATAGGCCTACTGGCTCCTACGGATATATCTATTTTTGATCGTGGTTACATCTATACTTTCAACGTGTGTTACTGTTTTTATGTAAGGTTAGCGAATGCCTGCCTTTCGACGCCACTATTCCGTCGACATAGTCAGTGGCACTAAACTTGGAATTTGGACAAACCTTTATGAAATATGGGGACTGAAGGGGAACGAGCGATACCGCTGAGAGTTTAGCAGGATATGTTGGTTTAATTTTCCTTTGTCTGTTCGTTCGTGCTCATTGTGTCCTGTATATATTTTAGCACGCAAGAATTAAACACGCCCACAGTGCAAAGTTCACGAGCATATTTCAATGTCCTGTATTATGTACAATACACAACTCAGTTCAGTATGTACACTGAATAACGCTACGGTTAAATCTCGACGGTTGAACGTCACAAAAATTCCCCAAGATTGCGCAATACCATTGCACAATATCGGGGAATCCCTGAGACCGATGACGAAATACTAACGACTTCATAATGGACGTGTACTTATACGGTAGCCTAGACGCGACAGATATTTCGTAGATATATAAGATAGTATATAAGTATATGAGTCAACTGAGTAATAGAAACATAATCTTACCTCATCCATTAATCAAAGTCTCTGTAATTTCGTCAAACACATCCAAGTTCTACCACCATTTCAAATGTCGATTTTATAGTTCAAGAGGAGCGAACATTTGTAAGGAGTTGTCTTTGTGTGTTAAATTTTGCTTGATTTGGTGGAAGATAATAAAGAACAAACCATTACCCCTCCCCTCCCTGCCACCCCCATACACCTTACTCCCTCCGCCCCTCTTTGTAGCACAAACCTCAAACGTTCAAACAACTGTAATATTAAAGCTAGCTGTAAGGTTAGTCTGCTAAATAAATAAGAAAAATATAATAAGTTCAGGGACTGATAACTAAACAACAGAAACCTGTTTGTCTGCATTTTGTTATGATTGTGACGGTGACCGTGACAGTCACCGTCATTTACATTATTGATTATGATTATCATGAATACTACTACTACTGCTACTGCTACTGCTAGTGCTACTGCTACTGCTACTGCTACTACTACTACTACTAGTACTACTACTACTACTACTACTACTACTACTACTACTACTACTACTACTACTACTACTACTACTACTACTACTACTACTACTACTACTACTACTACTATACTACTACTACTACTACTGCTACTACTACTACTACTACTACAACTACAACTTCAACAACTACTACTATTACTACTACTACTACTACTACTACTGCTACTGCTACTACTACTACTACTACTACTACTACTAGTACTACTACTACTACTACTATACTACTACTACTGCTACTACTACTACAACTACAACAACTACTACTATTACTACTACTACTATGACCGTTTCATCATCATCATCACCATCACCACCATCATCATCATCATCATCACCACCACCACCACCACCATCATCACCATCACCACCACCACCACCACCACCACCATCATCACCATCACCATCACCATCACCATCACCATCACCATCCTCATCGTCATCGTCATCATCATCATCATCATCATCATCATCATCATCATCATCATCATCATCATCATCATCATCATCATCATCATCATCATCATCATCATCATCATCATCATCATCATCATCATCATCATCATCGTCTTCATCTTCAACATTGTTTTTGCTTTCATTTATGGACTTGTTAACTAACTTTGAACAATTAAATTCATCATCTTTTCCAACAGGTAAAGAAGAAGCTTCGTCTCTTGTCTTCTCAAGTTCTCACCAATCTATAAAACATGGCCACCACTGCATCTCCTTGGTGAGTAACCAGCCATATCCTGCGTAGTGTCATAGAAATGTGTATCCCACGGTTTCTTTCCAGACTTGGAGATTAGAATGTGACAGATAGAATTTAAATCATTATCTTCAACTGGTAAACAGAGATACAAAATAAATCAACAAACCTGACCCGTATCTATGAGATAATTGTTCCCATTTTCAAATTGAGAGAGAAGGATATGACTTTTGTAGACATTTTGCACAACAGCAATATTTTCAACTAAAAACCCTCTTCTCATATTTGGCATATTTGGCATACTTGTATTGTTGGTTGTTTCTTGAGCGTATGTGTTTTCTGGTAATTTGATAGAGCGCCACCACATTCAGAAGTTTTCCCGCCATGGTTTTGTTTTGTAATCAGTAAGTGTGTAAGGCGCGATTGTGAGCTGTATATGTTGGTGAATGGAACTATGGCTTTAAACTGGCCCCGAATATTAGCCTGCCAAAGATCGGGACTGCCAAAGTTTTGATCCTCTACTAGATTCGCTCAGTTTAAATGAATACTTAAGTGAAGCCACTTACGTCCGTTTTTTCAGGAAAATTTGCGTATAATATATGTCTGCGGAAGCTTTAATTGATATTTCATTGGAACTTGTCCGTTATATGCTGCCTACAATTCCATTTGGGAAGAATGGTCGAGGATAGTTTTCTCGTCATATCATACTCTTTGTCTAGTTCGATTCCTCCACTTGCTGATTTTTTGAAATTCGCATTAAAGTTTACAATATGTCCTATGATTATGAATCCCACACGTCGAGCATATGCTACTCGATCCCAATCTGCTAAAAAAGACAGAAAAGGAAATATAGGCCTTACGGAGTGCCCTCAACTTTTCAAATATTGCAGACATATTGTCAAAGCAACTCATGTATACAGATGAAAGTCCTCCAAAAAAGTTTCTGCGAAATTTCTAGCTCTACATTACAATAGGAGCTACATGCACACACGTTATTGCTACAATTACCCACAAGAAAAATTGCGTGGCGTTATTCCTGAATATATGTAATAATTTGACCATTGGCGACAATTACACGTAACGCAAAATTTCTATCACGTTCCACACAACACGAAACCACCTCCAATATATAGTGGTGACATTAATTCGATCGATCAGTATAGTTCGTACTATATTATATAGGCCTACATTTGTACACAAATGTACGATCAATTCCCCATAGCTGCCTTTTATCGGAAATTATTACGTGCTACAACTATTTATGTGTGTGCATACGATCTTTTAGGCCTTCTCATCGTATCCATGACCATCCGATCACCAGAAACTCCAAAATAATATATATTTTTTCGATAAGACATTGAGATAAGTATACATAAGCCTATCTTCCAAACGTCCCATACATTGCGTGCCATAACCAGAACGGAGAAATTTTACCTTGCTTCTTTTATGCCTTCTCACCGCAATTCATCGTATCCATGACCATCCGATCACCAGAAACTCCAAAATAATATTTGTTTCGATTAGACATTGAGATAAGTATAGCCATGCTATATAGGCCTATATCTTCCAAACGCCCCAACATATAGCTTAAGATATGCGTGCCCTGACCAGAACGGAGAAATTTCCCTTGAATTTAAAGGATTTGAAGCTAGCTATCTTCACCTTAATTTGTCTCCCACTGTCAGCTAATAATTTCATTTAAAGACCTTTTCAGTAGATCAGTATACTGCCTTCCACAAGTAATAATTTAATGGAGTTACTGTTATAGTGTCTCTACGTACGTAGCATTCGAATGTACGATCCTTTTTCCATCCGTTGTTTACTTCGTCAACATGATCTTTATTAGCCAATATCTACGCTAATATTACTTGTTACCATGGAGACGCAGGCTTGCGACTGACCTGTATTTGCACTTTTTGTCTTCCCATTGCATGCAGTGTACGTAGCGTTACCATACCAAGATGTACAACAGATAGTGACTGGGGGGTCACTGATATTGATGTACGCGGTAACAAGCTGGCAGTGTGCGGATACAACAACGACAGGACAGAGACAATATCATTCATAGACCTGTTTACGTTAAATGATCCTGATTCTTCTTCACCATTAATGACTCAGTTGTGCAGTAAACTATTCGATCTTCTAAGATGGCCGCCCTATCGCTGTGTTTCATTCTTGGATGATTCACGTATAGTTACTGTGCGTGATGATCTCGTTCAGGTTTATCATATTGAGGCAGACGACATTGAACCATTACACACAGTCAACCTATTACACGATAAATCAGCCAAGTGTATAACTGTCAGAGAGGAAGAGATATTTATTGGTTTGGATGATTCTAACGAGGTCATTGTGTTTGATTTTAGTTTAAATGAAATCAAGACAATCACCTTGGAAAGATTAGTAAGTGATTATCCTGAAGATATAACAGTTTATGGAGATAATCTGTTTATATCTACATGCCGTAGGAGTAGAGCTATTAGATACAACATGGAGGGAAAGATTGTACATGAGTATAAATCATCACGCTACTCATTTGCGTGCAGTATCACTGTTAGTGGTCTGGTTTATATTTTATGGGATTGGCTCCATGTTGTTGTTTACTCTCTCTCTGACAGTCAACAACTGATGTCATTTGATGTTGATAAATCTGATAGAATCAGGATTGTTGATGTAAACAGGTTGTTAACAGTACACTACACTGGTGAAGTGAGAGAGTACAGTATGGTAAGTACAGCAGGATTATGATAAAATAGGAATATAATTTAGGTCTAGATTAATCAGCTAGTCAATTAAAGTAAACAAATTTGTTATAAGTGAATGCGAACATTTCTTTTGTTAACAATTATAACTATTGTTTTACAAATTTGGAAAAAATTTAATGAAATTCTAAAGCAAAAAAATATATAGAAAGAAATGGATAACCTAAATTTCACAAGTTGTGTGCAACAAGTGTCAGAGAAGTGAGCAAGAAATTCTCTTAATTTTTGAACAACTTTATGTGAATTATTCAGCAGTCTAGAATTCAGAAATTTGGTATAAGTGGATGCGAACTTTTGAGTAGAACACAAATGTAAGTAACATCTTACAAAATTTGTAGGATTTAAGAAAATTTCAGGGCAAAATATTTACATTCAAGTTAAAAAAATGAGATTGTAGACTACACATTGTGTGTATGTAGTAGAAATTAGGGCCAAACATAAATGGCTTCATATTTACTGCAAAAATCTGACTTTTTTATCAGGTTAGTATCAACACCTTTTACATAAGTGCATGCGAAAAAAGTTAAAGGTCATAACTATTAGTTTCATTTTACAAATTTTGCCAGATTTGAGCAAATTTTAGTGCACATTTTTTCTAAATCATATTTCAGAATTTGGTTGCAGATTACACACACTGTGTGTATGCATGAGAGATCTTAGCTAAACAAAACTGACTCCATTGTCTTTTCAAAGAAATATGACAGTTTTAGTTGCTTTAGTAACGGTAAATTTGGTACTAGTGGTTGCGAAAATTTGTGTGGAGTACAACTATTACTGTGATTTTTCAAATTTTGGCAGATATCAGAAAACTTCAGTGCAAACTTTTTACAGCCAGTTTCAAAAGCTATATGTATAGACTCTACACTGTGTGCCGGCAAGGAGAAACGACTCCTTTGTGTTTTGAAACAAATGTAAAATGTTTGTCCTGACCATTAAAACCATGAACATTTAACAATAGGCCTACTTGTAGTATTAATGTACAACTTGTGCACCAGTGAATTCAATTTGGGACAAAATGGCATGTCAATTGTAGGACTAAGTTGTCTGTCTACATGCTTACTACAGTATGGTGGTATAACACAGATTTGCTTGTTTCCTAACTTCACATGCTATATTTAACTACATATTGTAGTTGCATTGTGATGACGCAAGTCAAAGTAGAGCTTGCCAATAGGATATTTGTAGCCTTTAGGGAAGCCTCGCAAATCTAACCGCCGGTTCCGGGCCGGCGGAAATCTCGCACCCCTTGCTCATTATGCATGTGCATATTGGTCCCATGGTTGAATGCACACACGCTGGTTGCCAGCCGGAGTAATGAGCACAGCGTCCTGACAACACAAGGCTGGTTATTCTTCACAAACAATGAGCAAACTTGGCCAAGTGACCGGATTAACTTTTGCGGTTTTGACAGTCAATAGAGCGGTAGTTTATGTTGCAAAAGGACTTATACACTAAAATCCGCCACTACCAAATGTCCGAGATTCAGTACTATACTGTAATTCTTGCAAATCTTCCACGTTATCAAACCTCACAAATAAAATTTCTTGGGTCTCTTATGAACAATTGTGAAACTCCGCTACTCGAAAGTTCGATAAAAGCAGCCTTTACCTGGGCCTATACATTATGAGCCTTGTTCAACGAGTGGTACGTAACTATGAATTAAAAACTGAATCAGCCATTGCATTAAATATATGCCCCCAAGAACTTCAGAAAACCCATATTGACAAACCAGAATTTAAACAAAACAATAGTTAAGCTATGCCACATATGTATGTTAAAGAGAGAACATCGACCGTAACGTTGATCTCTGAAGCTAACTGCGACACAAATTCAACGAATAAACAGATGGTTTAAATGCTTGATTTTCCCATTGACTTAGTGTGTTAGGCTGCCATGTGGTTAGAGATATAAGTTACTATTCGGTGAAAATTTTACTATACGTACATCAGTTTACAATTGCAGTGTTTACCCCTACTTAAATATCATCGTAGGCATACTGTACATGGGCTGCGAATTTCCCCAGGTACCTTCCAAACAAACCCCCTGTCTAACACCTGTTTGTTAACATTTTTGGCATGTTTCCAAAAAACTTTTCATGGAGTAAACTATTTTGGCTCCACTCTAGAATTAATTAGGTAAGTCAGTAAAGGATCGGTAAAGTTATGCGAAATATTATCTTAGACGTTCAAGAAAAGTATATATCCCCGTAACATTAAGGTAAGTAAAACACCTCAAACCAACCGACTCCTCCGCATGAACAAAACAATCTATTCCCCATGGTACACTCGAGGCACAGTCTATACCATACAGACATAGCACGATATCAAGGCCCCAATAGCTACAGTATGGCTATCTTTATGAAAGTAAACCTTTTAATCCCATGTTTTAGGCCACTTGGCATGATTAACTGAATGCTAAATATTGTTTCCATGTCCTTGTAGAAAACGTCAACTTCGCAAAATACAATTAGTTGTGTTTTTGCTGTTACGTGAGATCCGTAACCGGCGAAGTGGTTAGGCTATTTACTATACACTTAACTATGGTAGGATATTAATTTTTCCTTTTTTTTTGTGGAAATTCTAGAAAATACTTTCTTTTCCCCCCGCCAGATGTGGTCGTATGGTTTATTCATAAATGGGTGTACTAGAGCCTTGTCTACATGACATTAGTTGCATTTAGCACGATATGCCAGTTTCGCGTGAATTTTTCGAAAGTATTTTGCTCGAACTTTCGTAAAATTTGAAAGGTGTACCAACTTACTGTTCGTACACAATTGCTAATTTCTCTACTGATTTTCAGAGTAGTAATGGACGTTTTTTTTTACGAAGTTCATAAGTCAGTAAATGAAGTTGATAAACTTAATTTCTTTCAACTTTCTTAACCATGGAATGCTAGAATAACATTTACACTTAAAACGGAAAAAGGATAATCGCATTTTTTCCACATTTATTTCAAATTTCTTTCACAAGAAATTATCGTCATTTGTTCAATCCTCATGATGTCTACGATCTAGCTGGCTAAAAAAAGAGTACAGCTTCGCTGGAGTGAGAAAAATTCCCTACAGTCAACCGATTTTTTTCACCTAGCTAGGTAGTTTAGGTCCTGTTCTATACAACTTAGTAGGATTATTCTAAAGTCATCCCGTATGTTAGGCTCTGGTTCACGCTTATGTGCACGTGTATAAGAAGTGAGATTGTGATTTCAGTTTTTTAGATTTTTAAATCTTAAAAATTCAGGAAACTTAATGTCCTTGCAAAAAGGCAACAAAACTTTTTGTTCCTACTTGGCCGACTGGGAAAATAAGAAAGATAGCATTTTAGATTCCAGCAGTGTAAATTCACATTTCCTTACTTATTTTTCACAGAAGTTTTGCTTCTGCAGTAGGATAAAATACGGCGTATAAACACACTATCTTTTTGAAACGTTTGAATACCTTGAGACTTAGCTATGATGTTTTGTTCAACTCACATTGTGTTCAAATCGGCTTAGTAAAAACTTGACCGCGGCTGTGAATGTAACTGTATTGCGTGGAGGGTGGTTTGGAGAGAGTGTGCACTCAAGTGTGACTCATTATCTGCTTGTGGCTGTGCTCATTATAGCCGCGGAAAAATCCACCGGCCCGGACATGGCGGTTAGATTTGCGAGGCTTCCCTTATTTGCTGGCACTTTGTGGGATCGTGCAGGTACACAGTTGCATCTTTTCATTGGCCATGTTATAGCACCACAATAGACGAGTATACCTTGTAGCACATACTTTAAGGACTAGGCTGTGCTGGTAACACAACCACAACCATTACACATTAGATCAAAGGAAGTGGTGTTCAACTTCTGCAACAGCTCGCCTGCCTTTACGATGCTATAACACACAAGTATATTATAATGAGTACAAACACAATGTTCTCTTGTAATCTGCAAGGTAAACACTATTTATTCACCATAAAGAAGGATGGATTACGATATGAATATATAACATATCGTCAAAACATGGCAGTCCTCATAGCCTTACACATATATGGCCTACTAATCTAGGTGGCCCGACCATCTCGTCTAGATGTACGATCCCTTAGTTCACTAATGCGTCTAGTGGTGGGGGGTACATCGACTCAGTTCACTTGGTCCACAGGACTATGAGTGGGTGTCTCCGGCATCTAACAATGTCGCCTAAGGGTAAAGATCTTCTAGTACCAGTCCCGCGGTAGGGTGTCAACTACATAACCTAAGTCCTGTGTGGAAATTTATATAATTAATTTCTAATAATCTTGTACAGCTCGTCTCTACTGCAGGTGTATGGCAGCTTGGAGTGTCTTGGTGAATTGTCACTACACATTGCTACTGTAATATTGTCAACACATAATAATTACAAATAAAATAAACAAGGGGCAAGGGGTCAACGATCTCCTGCAGTAAGCAACTAATTTATAAGCATACTAAAATAAGTATGGAAATTTGCAGTAACATACACAAAGCTCAACTTGACATGGGTAGATTTCTCCTACCTAATACATACATTTACAAGTACACAAAGATAATAAGTAATGGTGACACAACAACAGTGATATAGTATAGGCAATACGTAGACTATAAAGTATATTAATAATTAAATGAACCTTTGAGACATATGTAATTTGCAACTGGTCGCTAACCATACAACCACTTGCCTATGTTACTCATACAGCAATAACACAGTACTCCATAAATAAGTGGACTGTCTATCCCTAGTTGGCATAGCAGTATTAATCTTGGAATGTCGCAATATAGTATATAACTAGGAGCTGGTTGCCCTAGTTCCACTACTAATATGTCCCGATAGAGGCGAGTGATCATTACACCCTTTATAACTTACATGAAACCTACAAGTAACACATATATACTGTTGGAGAAATCCCTCAGCTAGTAATAATTTAGCAACAACAAGTAGCATGCTAACTATGTACTTCAACCCATGCAACCTTTACTCACTTAGACCACAGGTTGCCATGGCAACTAACACCTTTTGTTAGGCTGCAGGTACCTAAGCTACATTGGGACTAAGAGTAGGCTACATAGCAGAGACTGTCACATAGCCTATCTGCTGTATCTGGTCAAATGGGGTCTGTACCAATTAAGAGTGACTCATAGGGCTAAGAGAAGTGCTAATATACTGTATAGTCAGGTGGGGTAAAAAAAAACAATTTACCTAAAGTTTGAGATAACAAGAGATACATTTATGATTTTCATCATTTTTTATTCTTTTCAACTGGCAAGTAGGAATGTCTTCTGACATAACTGGAAGAAAATTTGTTTTTGCAAAGAATGAATACAAAATTTGAAAAAAAAACGTTTTTTTTAACCCCCATTTTTACCCATTATTGGGGTAAAAAAAAAATTTATTGGGGTTACAAAAAACAACGTTCTTATAATAGAATATAGTTCTAGAAAATTGAGCAAGTCAAGTTGTATGAATGAAAATCCATTTTCCTGGTCTTTCTGCGTAGATCAAGGTATGTTGTAAAGACTGTGTGCATTTCTGCAACATGGTTCCTTGCCATTTCACTCTAAATAGTATGGTGTCGACTTTGAAACATAAACATTTGTTTGGTATGTTTCCTTCCATGTTTAGTATACAACTGATATGTGTAGCATGTTCAATATAAAAATTGTCAAAACATTGATATGAGATAAGTAGATGATATTTGTAATGTCTATAGCTCGATCATTGATCTGTAAATGACAAAATACATGATATATGGGGCATATATATAGTTGCAGCTCTTGAATCAGTTCTTTGGGATTCACAACAGTGTCACATTGTGGGGTCAAATGGGGTCTGTACCAATTAAGAGTGACTCATAGGGCTAAAGACATGCTAATATATAATCTAATATTCTAAGAAAACAACAGCACTAGTGTCTGGGTTCACAAAATACACAATATACAAATATGCCTATACTATTATATTGATACAACTCTTTCAATATAAAGGTTCACAGAAAGTTTGGCTATTCCTATCACCATGGCAACTAGTAAAAGTGTAGCATTGCATCATGAGACCTAAGCATAGCTTGCATTTAGGCTACACTTAGTACAACTAGATAACAATGTGAGTGCATTACAGTAATGGGTAATGCTCGGGTATCGTAACACTATATAATAAAACTAAATAAATATCCCAATGTGGATTCTCGTTGGACCAATAACCTTAAGTACAGTCAATACCCTCATAATAATTGAATGTACAGTAGCTTAGATCATAACGATACACACATAAGATGCTAATGGGTGAGGGCATTATAAGTGCCATAATCAATCCTATAAACATAGTTATTAAACAACAAGTAACAATAATAATTATTTCATATGGCAGATTTCACAGTTTGATGGTCCAAACCAGCATAGTCAGTTTGAAGTACACTGTACTGCTGTGTGTTCTAAATAATTATAAGTCTTTGTCATTAATTTGAACAACACATACATTTGAAATAAAAAAGATAATATTTTTTATTTTGTCCAATTTTTTTTTGTGAAAAATAATGATGAAAGTTTTTTTTTGTACAAAAATGGACGGACTCAACTCCCACAAATAGGTGTTGCTTAAATAATTGGTATGTACATTGTGAGAATGAAGAGCAACTGAAATAAAATTTGCTCATTCAATGAAGATAAGAATTATGTATAAAATAAGTGGTGTCTCTTTGTCTTTATTGGTATTTTGTACTTTGTGGATGTATCTCAATAAGTGACAATTTCCCAGATTATTTCCGTCCAAAATATGCCAAATAATGTATGCCTTATTTCTTGTCAACACGATTAAAAAAATTACGGTTCTGTTGTGTAAACATTG
Source organism: Apostichopus japonicus (assembly GCF_037975245.1). Taxonomy (NCBI): domain Eukaryota; kingdom Metazoa; phylum Echinodermata; class Holothuroidea; order Aspidochirotida; family Stichopodidae; genus Apostichopus; species Apostichopus japonicus. The sequence goes on from NC_092572.1 coordinate 24,300,494, forward strand.
CTCAAGTGTATCTTATATAATAACAATAAAATATCCCCGATCAAATCTAATCTCCCAGATATAAACATCGTATGGAAATTATTTGTTCAGTGCACCCTCCACAATCTGCCTCCAACGCTATTGGTAAACACCAGCGGTAATGTTCTAAACCAACACTTTCGTTACTATATGATACGGTGAAGAAATTCCGTCCCATATGTTACGTGTGCAAAAGTGTTACGTGCGAAATACTATATCTTACAAATCTTAAGCTCAAAACAAGAAACAAGCACAAATCAGCTTATTTTTATATTTGTTTAGCAACCTTCTTATCGTAGTTGACATACCACACATAATAGTGTCAATGGTTAGATGTAGGCGATTACATCGTAATTGGCCTAGCGCACGTTACGTTAGGGGACAGATAACGCTAGGATAACGTGCGAGGGGACAGACATTGCGCAATATCGGGCAGTGCGAGTAACAAATGTAAACTTGAAACCACTGCATCAAATTAGATCGTTGGACCATGTCTAGTATTCAGATGAAAAATTAACGAGTCTCCTATGTTTAATTACACATTGTGAGCGATGTTTATGACTAAAATATAGATTTTGCAAATGGCTGCCCTACATGCATTTGCACTTGTAGTACCAGTTTTGCGATTTTTTGTAGTTGTATTCCTAGGACTACTCAGTTTGCAAGTTTGGGGTAGTAAATTTGTAGTCCCATTGCATTGTAAAGAAACATAATGTGAGAGATGAGAAAGAAGGTAGTGGAAGCCTTGAAGGAGAAGTTGGCAGTGATGAATTCGTGCTCAGTCATGAATATTAATGAGGTCACAGGGTCGAATGTCAAAATCTTCAAATTGCAATAACTTTGCAACTACAAGTCTGAATTCCTTCAAATTTGGTGTGGTGATATTGGTAGACCATTTATACATGCTGATGCATGTTGTTATTGATATCATGCATAATAATGGAGAGGCGGGACTTAGTTTTTGGTTTGTATAAACTATAAATCGACAAGGGAATGATTGATCAATAGCATACTTGGTCAGTTTGGTGAGTGGGTGGCCCGTCATAAGAAGTTTAACCCAATTGAATTTGGTGCTCATTTATGAATGTTAATGAGGTCAGAGGGTCAAACATCAAATTGCAATGACTTCTCAAGCACATGTCAGATTTTTTCAAACTTGGTATGGTTAGATTGGTAGGTAGCCCAACTTGCTGATGTGAATTTTACCTCATGCATATTGATGAGGAGGAGGGCTTAATTTATGTAACATAAGTTTGTATGCACCATAACTTGACAAGGGAGCTATTGATTATTACCATACATACATGTAGTGGCTTGGTGGCCTATAGATAAATACTATTAATTTTATTACCTACAGTACATCATAGTAATTTAATGAGGTCAAAGGGTAAAAATCTTTATACTGCAATAACTTGGCAATCAAAAGGTTGAATTTCTCAAAAAAAACTTGATATGGTGATATTGGTAGGTAGCCTAGCTACACATGCTGATGTGTGATGCAATTTAAATCAGGCACATTTATGAGGGGCATGGCCTGGCAATTAATTTTCTTGTTTATGTAAGGCTTTCTTACAAACTTCCCTGTGAATGGGTATACTAGTATACACATTTAAACCAATAACTCCATAAGTTAGATTTGAAATTCACACATAACTCTGTGTCCGTCCAATGGTTATGTGTGAAATTAAACAAAGTGTTTCGTATTGTCAAGCTACTGTACATATGCAATTTAAAGGCAGTGTTTGTGTTTACTTGTTATTTAGCAATGTTCTTAACATCTCTTAACACAAATCAAATTCTATTCTCTTCTTAGTATGTTATTTAGTGAACTTTTACCTGATAATTTACCATAAATGTCCGTCCATGTCGGATGTTACAAGTTAAAAATCAATTATACAATTCTATAACATCAATTCAGTCAATTAAATGCAGTAATTAAAGGTGAATTCAATATGCCTTCCAACTTTATATTACATTTTCCCTTTTTGCTGTTGAATTCATTGCAATATTTGTAGTGACAGTCAGACACCACTGACTCAGTTCGAGTGTGTGAATTTATCCACACACTTGCTGTTCTATACTCTTGCAACATACTGTATATCTGTAAGTTAAATAGACATAAAAATTAGAAATAGATGAAACTGAATCAAGCAGTTTGCATTCCATTCTGAATGTTTTCAAAATAATATGCTTCCATCTAATGGTTATGTGTAATATTCACACATACTGTAACTCTGTGTCCGTCCAATGGTTATGTGTGAAATTCACACATAACTGTGGTGTCCGTCCAATGGTTATGTGTGAAATTGAACAAACTTTTTGTATTGTTAAGCTAATTATGCAATTTAAAGACAGTTATTGTGTTTATTTGTTATAAAGTCAATGTCCTTAACACATTGCAACAAAATCAAATTCTTTTCTCTTTTTATTAATTTTTTAAGTGAACTACTAATTGATATTTTACCATAAATGTCCGTCCAATCACATCTGTAACAAGCTAAAATTAAATTTAGATTTTTTAAATAATATCTTTTATACTAGTTATAGTCTGCAACATTGGTGCATTCCATAACTGAAGAATTATGGGACTAGGCCTTTCCTTGTATCTCCTGGGGAATAAAAAGAGGGAAGGGTGAGATTCGATTGGATTGTGACTTTGTGTGACTATGCAATTTAAAGTACTGTAGTACACTTTCCAAAATTTACACCATATTTTATCTTCTACATTCCATTTTCACTTCACTGAGGTGTCAAAGAATAAAAAACATGTGTATTACATAACTTGAAACAAACTTAATTTTTTTAATACTGTGGGAGCTTTTGGACCATCTGATTGTGAAATCTGCCATATGTAGACTCCCTATAACAGTTAAAGGTACATAATATTTAATAAATACATTCTGTGTGTATTTTACAGTACCATCACAGGATCAAAATAATAAATACACCAAATTACACTTTAAGGCATTGAAGAATCGCCCCAAACAGCGTGCCGCCAACTTTAAAAGATTAACTTTGCGTTGATTGCAAGGGAAGGTTCTCTTGTCGCTACAATATGCAGACAGTAATGAAACGTGATATCTTGTTATCTTTAGCTGGACCTGAGATGTCCATCGCTGTATCGTTGTACACTGTGCTGTAGGTATTTCTGCTACACTTCATTAGAAACTAGGTCAGATTACCTGCATTAGACATTTCTTTTTGTGCGAGTCTTCACACCCTTTAATGAGGGCTGTTATTCTGTGTGGCACACCTCCAGTACAGAACTAACATACATACATTTCACAACTAAAATACACTAATTATGCACAATCAAAATGACTAGGCTCCTGAGGGGTCTGGGCAAAGTTAAAAGTTGAAAGTTACCTGTGTGGAAATTAATATAATTAATTTCTAGTTATCTTGGACAGCTCGTCTCTACTACAGGTGTACGTCAGCTTGGATTGTCTTGGTGAATGGTAGAGTTGCTTGCAAACGTGGGTGTTTTAAGCAATTTGTAGGTTGAGAAAGTATGACAGAAAATAAGTTATCCCACCCTACCAGGCAAGATTTTACTTAAGACCTGGCCACACATCCTCCAGGAAGTAGACAAACTGTCTTCCCACACCTTTAACTTATTCCACCAGAGATTACAGACGGCATGATCACTACACTTAAAGGAGAATAAAACAAAGCCTGGCCGATTAGTATTGGATTTAAGGAAAATAACAGATTAACCATCGAATACTTAGGGTAGCCTAAGAGTAACACATGCCATACAGGCTTAATGGGGCTTGTGGTAGTCTATCAAGGTGCACAGTTAAGGGATTGGCAAGCTCATTTTAGCAAGAATTAATCCAGCTAACACTGGGGGTAATGCACACAGGGTCACTGACTTTGTGAGCGTTACTACTGTAAGTAGGGAACAACAAAGAAAAGAGAGGAATTGAAAAATAAAAAGTGCTATTGGGAAATATTAGGGGTGCATCTTTTGGCAGGCCCCCTACATGGACTGTTTGTATAGTCATTCAGAATGCAATTTCTCTCTTGCAATGACACAAAATACAATTTTGGTTTTAATGTATTTGTTAATCTTGTTTATCCTATGAAGGCTCACTTAGGATGAAGTTAGGGTGAAGTTCTGTAAGGGTAGTGTGAGCTATAAGGGCTAGGGGTAGACAATAAAGTAGTCTTAACTCAAAGGCTCTATGCGATGGTGATTGCGTGTGTATGTGTGGGTACACTGTAACTCAACAAGGGAAAGTTGGACTAAACTCAGACTTGGTATATAGATCGGCCATAGTGAGAAGGTGTGCCCTATTGTTTGTGGCCTGTGAAGGTCACCAAAGGTCAGTTAGAGGCCAAAAACCAAAATATTAATAAAGCAATAACTCCCATTGACAGGGTCCTACATGGTTAATATTTTGGGAGTAGTTGTGAATGGGGTAAGGGATCGTTTCCAAACCTAACGGTCATGTGATCCAAGGTCAACAAAGGTCAATTAGGGGTCAAAAACTAGTATTTTTGCAATAACTTGAGAACAAAGTGTCCATCAAGGTTGGGAGTTATGCTCTTGTAATCCAGTAGTCGACCTGCATTTGGGTGACCGCTGACCTCAGGTTGACCTCCAGTGACCTGTATTAGTTTCTTTGGTTATTTGAATTTTTGTGGCCATAATCGGATCTCAAAGGTACCTTCCGAACAAAATTGTCCATAGTTTGACCCCTGTGCGACCTTGGTTTGCGAAGTTATCAGAGGTCAAGTTTTTTTTTATTTTCTTAAATAAGTACAGTTAGGATGGTGGTATAGACTTGTCATGTTGCTTTTTGGAATCAGCGTGTCAACCTACATCTTACTATGAGGTCAAAAGGTCAAATCTTGAAAAATATGCTCATTTATGAGATATGGGGCAAAGAAAAAAAGTTTGTCAAAAATTTGATATTTAAGATAAAGTTCTGTGTGCTATACAGAGGAAGCCAACTCTTCATAAGGTCAAATCTTGATAAATATGCTCATTTGGGAGATATGGGGCAAAGAAAAAGAAGGTTTGTCAATATTTTGATATAAGATAGAGTTCTGCGTGCTATATTGAGGAAACCAACTCCCGCTTCAAAAGGACACCAGGTTCTCAAGGTATGAGGGGCCAAAGGTTGGTTTCGATACCTTTTTAGCAATAACATCGTGTGTGTACATTAAAGCAAATAATAATTTTAGGACAGAGTGCACATCATCAAGGGGAACATTTTTGATAAAAACCATTAGGTCATCCAAGGTCATTCAAGGTTGCTTATGTGCAAATCTGCCAACTTATGCTAAGTTTTGCAAAAACTTCTAGTCACAAAGTCTGACATGGCTGATACAGTATATTGGGACAAGTTGTGAATAAAGTAGGGTTTCCAAACAACAGTAATATGATCCAAGGTCAACAAAAGTCAATCAGGGATCAAAACTAGTATTTTTGCAATAACTTGAGAACCAAATGTCCATCAAGGTTGGGAGTTATGCTATAGTAATCCAATAGTCGACCTGCATTTGGGTGACCTTTGACCTCAGGTTGACCTCCAGTGACCTGTATTAGTTTCTTTGAAGTTGATTATTTGAAGTTTCGTGGCCATCTTCCAGTCTAAATTGTCCATAAGTTGACTCCTCTGCAACCTTCATGTGTGAAGTTATTAGCGATCAAGGTTTGGTTTTGTTAAAATTCTTAATAAGTACAGTTAGGATGATTCTGTGACTTCTGTAAAAAAAGCCAACTCTTGCTGATGTCAGACACCTGGTCCTCAACAGGTTGTTCTCAAAAGGACCAACGGTTGATTTTTGATATTTTCGGCAATAATATTGTGTGTACCACACAATAATATTTTGTGCACATGCGAACTACATAACAATTTTAAGACAGTGCTGCTCCCTTGTAAATATTCCTTACAAGCAAGGAACCATAGTGCCCTTGGGCTCTTGTTGGTTTCGATGATACCATAGATGCAGTTATGCTGATGGATGAGTGTGTGTGTATCAAATCAAATCAAAAGGAGTTTAACCCCTGGTCGACCTCGCGAGAGTTCCTACGGTGTGTGTGTGTATTGGGTGAGTGTGTATGTGTGTGTATGGGTGCGTGTGTGTGATGCCTCACTTGTAAACAGGATATCTCAAAAAGGAAGGTTGGACAAATCTCATATTTCGTGTATAAGAAATTCACATTTAGGAGTAATAGCCTATTGTTTTATGTCGAGGTCTAAGGTCATTTGGGGTCACCAGGGTTCAAATTGTGAAAACCTTGTAAACACCATATCTCAAAAAGGAAAGCTTAGATCAATCTCGTATTTTGTGTGGAGGAGGACCACATTAGGAAGAAGGAGCCTATTGTTTTCTTGTGGAGGCCAAAGTTCATTTGGGGTAACTAGGGGTCAACATTTGAAAACCTTGTTAACTTGATATCTCAAGAAGGGAAGCTTGGGACAAATCTCATATTTTGTATACAGTTGTGACACGTTCTGTACAAGAAGCATATTGTTTTTCGTGGAGGTCAAAGGTCCTTTTAGAGTGACCAGACGCCAAATTGTGGGAATCTTGTTTAATAAGCTGCCGATTCTTCCACCAACCAGCCTATCAGATAACATACATTATGCCTCATACGATTTAGGAGGTTGTTTGCAATTGGAAATAAGCTAATAGGCATCCGTAAAATCTTAAACTCAAAACTGACAACTCGAACATATCTGCGTGGGCTTTAACGTGCCGCTCCGATGCCTTACTTTGCATGCAAAGAAGTGTACACTTTGTACGTACAATGGTGCTATGGGACGTTTTCCGTCGTATTTCAGGTCGGATGTAGTTTCGTTGGGGAAATGACCAAGCACCGTTTATGAAACTTAACAGTTCGTCTAGTTAGATTTTTTATTATGACCATTGACCAATCTCAATGAAAATTCATTGTGAAAACCGGTCTTAGGTAGGCAGTGGATTCACAAGCTGTGTCTGGATCGGCTGTGGATCTCAAGTTGTGTAACTAGTCTCTTCCACCAGTTTCTGCATAGCTACAGTAGGCCTTAAAGTAACGTTCGACTTTCGTCACGTTTATGATTATTGGACAACTCGAACAAACCTGGCAAGTCCTATTGGCAAGTTTATATAGCAACGGTTGGGTAAAATTGTGAAGAAAACCAGTCAGAATACCAATACACTTAAGATGGCAAAACATCTCCTAATATATCTTAAGGCATTTTTAAGGCTGTCATAATTTACAAAATAAACAACAATTTAAGGAGTTTAAGACAAGTTTGCTGTTGCTGCTGCTATGATTTTTTGGAAGATAGATGCTCTTACAACCGCTTTGATTTAGGTAGTGTAATGGAGTAACAGCAATATTTTTTCGTGCACCAATCTGCAGCTAAAAGACCAGATAAATAACTGGGCAAATGTACCAAGTCGTGCTAATCTAGTAGCTCTGTTCAAAGTAGTGCAGTGAGGTAAGAATATATAGGCTTAGAACTCGCGCACACCTAGCTACAGTTTAAATTTCAAACTGCACAGAAACATAATTTTCCAATGTGCAATTACTGAACGTAGTGCCATGTATCTGCCTAGAAGTGCCTCAGAACTTTTGTTCATAGAAAGAATTGATGTTGCAGATCTGTACTATGGAGACTTGAACAATAATCATAGGCCTAGTGGCAGGTGAAATTTGGCGAGTAGATTTTTAGTCACGGTCGCCAAATAGTGAGTACTTTTAAATTATTTGTTGAGGCATGATAACCTTGAAAACATGATTTCTCATGGTAGAAATCATGGATACTTTTCATACATGGTATTTGGATTTGCCATCTTGAGTAAAAGAATCCTGTTGCTTGTGAGGTCTAATCTAATTTTGAGGTCACCAGAGGTAAAACTCTGAAAATCTGTTTACATGATATCTAATGATGGGAATCGTGGATACTTCTCATACTTGTTTTTGGTGGAGGTTTGTATTGCCACATACAGTAAACTGACCTGTGTTTATCATGCCATAGTGTAATTGTATCAAAATGGTGGTTCAGGCCAATGGAATTGTAACAGCCAGTTCTGGTTAATAACATGCAGTTCAGTCTAGTGTAATGAAGTCATCGAAACCTCAATGCATTTTGCATTCTGGTTCATTTACAGAATACTTTGCAGTTGGCCTATCCAAGGCTAATAGGTGCTCTCACTGTGTTGTTGTCAAAGAATGACTGTCACCAGCTGGCTCGCCATGTGGCACTTCCAAAGTACCAATTAGATGCCATAATCAACAGTGATTCATCTGCCAAGGACCTCCTAGACATTCTTGAAGAGAGAGGAGTCATACACACATCTAATGTCAGCAGACTACTGGAGGCAATCAGTGTACTAAAGATAAATGAAAAAGCACTGTTCATGCTAGAAAGGTACCAAAGGTCAAGAGGTCAGCTATTTTTTCTGTTTTAAAATATTGTGCACTCTGTAGTTTGCCTGCTTTCATTTAAATAGTTTTTCAGAGAGCTGAGTTTATTCTTAATAAATTGTGCGCATTATTGATCTTAATTAGAGAAAATCTTGACCTGAGAATATTCCTGGTTGTGTATCCATCCAAGTTTGCCGTGATAACAACATTGGAAGAATGGAACAGGCCTCCTGCATACAGAGTATGTCTACAAAGCAGATCACATCATGACAAATGGAATTCATTAGATTTAAAAATTTTCACCATGTAGTAAATGTTTTAAACAGTCATTTTTGGTTTCAGTGTTAATCGCAACCTGTGCAGTCATGCAGGCGGATGAGTATACATGTGTGTGTGCGCGTGCCTGTGTGTGTGACACCTTGCTTGTAAAAACGATATTAAGAAGGAAAGCTTGGACCAATGTCATATTTGGTGAGTAAGTGTACCAACTTGAATAGAAGAAGCCTATTGTTTTTGGTGGAGGTCAAAGGTCATTTAGGGTCACCAGTGGTCAAATTGTGAAAACCTTGTCAACGCAATATCTCAAAAAGGGAAGCTTGGACCAATCTCATATTTCGTGTGTAGGAATACCACATTTAGGAGTTAAAGCCTATTGGTTTAAGAGGTCATTCGGGGTCACCAGGGGTCAAATTGTGGAAACATGTTTTATAATCTACCGTGTCGCCACTGACCAGCCTATTCGATAACATGTGCGTTATGCCTCATAAGAATAGGAGGCTGTTGGCAATTGGAAATAAGCTGATGGGCATCCGTAGAATCCAATCAAGACTTGCGGAAAATCTCCATAGGCTTCAGCGCGTCGTTCCGGAGCATAGTTTCGCTAATACATTGCCTGCAAAAAGGTGTACTCTCTGTACATACAGCAGTGCTATTGGACCGTTTCCATCGTATTTTGCAATATTCGAGATACACTGCCAAATAAACACCTCAAATTTGGATGTAGTTACGTTGGGGAAATGACCAGGCACGATTTACGAAACTTAACTGTCACCTATGGGAAACTTTATGTAGTCTAGGCCAGCAACTGTGGGATAAAATTGGGTTTATCAACACAACAACTTTGAAGAATACCAGTCAGAATACCAGTACGCTTAAGGTGGCACCTGCTAAATTAATTCTTTTGAAAGGCATGTTCCTACATGCCATCAGTCATAATTTGCAAAATAAACAACAATTTAGGGAGTTTGAGACAAGTTTGCTGTTGTTGCTGCTATGATATTTTGGAAGCTAGATGCTCTTTCAACCTTATCCTAACCTTGATTGCCTAAAAGATCTTTTTGATTTAGGCAGTGTAATGAAGTAATAGCGATATTTCTGCACACCAATCTGCACCTAAAAGACTAGATAAACAATTGGGAAAAAGGACAAATCGCGCAAATCGAGTAGCGGTTCAAAGTAGCATTGAGCTACTGTATAGGCTTAGGACTTACCCACACCTATAGTATATGCACTGTATAGTATATGCCTAGTGTATACTAGTGGAGCCCTAATTTAACAGAAGCCAAGCTATCTTCGTAGGTATTTTTGCAGATGTTTTATTTTTATTTGTTCGAGACACTGCAGTAGGCTTAGCTGCTTTATTACAATTCTGGACATGTGTTACAATTATAACTTACTTTTGTTGGAAAAAGTTTATATTTAATACTGCATAGAAACCTAGTTTTACAATGTGCAATTACTTATCACCATGAATGGGAGGGCTTAACATAAATTTGGTTCATGTTGATGTGGTGATGTTAGTAAAAAATACTGAAAATAGGCACAATTTCATGTCATTTCCATCTTTATGTCATAAATATTCATCAAATCACAAGAACTGGCTTTAAACACAATTAAAAAAAGAACCAAACATTCAATGATTTTCATCCTAGACATATTAGGTTTGTCACACTACATTCATACAATCAACCATGTTGTTTTATTGTGTGCATATCATGAATATTTAATGAGTGAACATAACATTCTTTATCAGATATCTCTGAAAAATAGTTTACATTCAACTAGCTTCATGCATAATACAATGTAAAAACAGTATATATAGTTACAGAACATACTTATGAGATCATTTTGACCTCATTAATGTTCATGCCTGTATTTGTTTTTGTACCATGTCACTAAGTAGACTTTGTCAACATGATATCTGATTCCTGGTGCCTTCCGTTATATGTTGCCGCATTAGTTAATAGATAATCCTCTTCAGTTTGGTGTGCACAAGCTCATGAATGAATATTTAATATTATGGCTTACCACACTATGAATATGTTTGGCCATTGGAACCACTAAACTTTTTCGGTTTCTGGTTTTTCTTAACGTTTCAGGTGATGAAACTTCTTATGGAAGATTTCTGGCTGTTTTGTCCTCGCATCTGTTATTGTCGTTACCAAGGAAGTTATGTGACTACTTTAAATTCACTAATGAGAAGAAGGAGGCAGTCATTACCAGTCAGACTCCAGGAATTTCTTTCCTTCTGACCCTTGAGGATATGGGAGTCATCAATCCTTTTGATGTTGGCAAACTAGTGACCCCTCTAAAGCAATATCAACTTGTCCAGGCTGTTGCTAAGGTACAGGAGTATCAGACCCTGGTTGATGAAAGGAGCGAGTTAAAGAAACCAATTCATACATTAGAAGGTAAAGCATAAACATTTAACAGTTTAAGTAGTGTGTACGTAAGACCCAGCAGTATGAGAATAATTTTTAAGGGTATATCCGTCTAACGATTGAACGATAATTTGTATTATTTCTAACGTTTCATCTCAATTCTAGGAGAAAGTTGTGAATATTAACTACACGTCATTTCTGCGAAATAGAACAGCGAAACTGTTTCCCTTACTGCAAGTACAGCGATCTTGTTTTTACTGTATCTACAGTACCAGATGATTTGGTAGCAGATCATTACATTTATAAACAAACATGTGATTTTCATCTTCTCTCTTCATGCTTGTACAACTAGGTCGAACCACACTTAATGCCTCTGAGAGTAAAGTATGGTGTTTATTTAAAGCAGCATTTTGCGTCCTTCTCTATGATTTTTCTCAACCTCACTGATTCCACTTTGCCATAACGACATACATAACTAGCTAATCTATTTATATTTTACATCAAATGGTGGCATAAAAGTCGAAAAATTTGAAACTTTCAACTTTGTTTTTCTCCAAGATATTTTCCGTTGGGATCCCAATAAACCTCGCCCATAATATGAATATTTAAACACTACGAACATCATTGACAGATACGTAATATAACACTACGCTTGAGTTGTGTACAGTCTATATGGCAGTTGTACCAGGGAGTTGCATAACAACTCCCTGGTACAACCAACGCAAAGTCTTGAATCTATTTTTAGCAACGGCTCATAACTAAACCTGCATATCTGATTGGTTGAATTCAAACTAGTGGGTTTGGCGGAATTGTATGCGATTAATTTTAACTGTGAAATTTGTCGAGGACACTCTTCTCATTTATCGACATAAATCGTTAATTACTCGCTAATTAACGCTCTTGGCAGGGTGAAACTTGGATGGTATGTTAGATTGCTGTTTTATGATTGATACATGTAAAAAAATCGATGCACATGTTAAAAAAGTGGAAAAAAGCGACCCAACGCAAAATGCTGCTTTAGGTAGAAATTTTTCCAATAATTTTTGCCACTTTTTTTAAAATTGCTCCCATTGCAGTAAAACATTGACCATGAGCACTGCTACAAGAACAATAACTCAACAAGTCAAGTTACTGTTTCCAATGAATATACATCATATTTTCCGACAGCATCCCTCCTGTTCATATGTGCTGCTTCAATGTTATTTAAAAAGTATTTTGCCTATGAAAATTCTTCTCTCCTTCTGCAGGGAAACAAACTTTGTTCATCGAATGTTTGAGGAAAAAGACCAAAAGCTGGTATGAAACTATGACACCATTACCATGGAAAAAATCCTGTAAGTGGATGACATCAGAGCTATTCATTGCCTGTGGTTTGGTTCTTACTGATTCCAAATCAAAGATGAAGACAACAGATGTTGATCAAGAATGTAAGTTAAAATACACAGATATACTTACTCACAGAAGACTCAAATCAGCGACGCGCATCATTATAGAAGGAGATCCAGGTTCTGGTAAGACCATGCTCTCATCTCAGTTAGCCTATGATTGGAGTGTTGGGAAGAGTAGTGATGCTAGAATGGTTGTCTTTCTGCCTTTGAAATTTGTTGATGGCATGACTATTATTGAAGCTATCAAACAGTTTTATATCCCCAAAGGTAAACCTCTTAATGAAGGTGACATTAAAGCTATTCTCGATCAAGCTTCTGATGAAAGAAAAACCTGTATAGTACTTGATGGATTAGAAGAGTACAATGGCAGGACGAAGGATGGAGAACCTTCCGAGGTAGAGCGAGTGATGAGAAAGGAGAAATTCCCAAATTGTACAGTAGTGTTAACATCTCGGTCAGATTTTGTGCATGACCTTCCTCGGTGTCCAATGTTGAAATTAGGAAGATTTGGTGAGGAAGAGAGAGACCAGTACATTGCTAATATTATCCCGGATGACAGAGAAAAGCAACAGAAAGTTAAATGCAGTGTTGAGACTTCTGCATTGCTTTTTGATCTTTGCAGTAATCCACTGCTCTTTGTTTATATTGTCCACAATATAGAACACTTGGGACAAATAGACAAACCCAAAGGTCAACTGGACAGCGTGGGGCCATTTATGGAAGTAATGGTGAATACTTTGCTTTCCCTTTCTAGATCTGAGCACTCTGAGAGCTCAGAAAGTGAAATAATGTCCAAAAGCTTATCAGAAATAGCCTTTAATGGACTATGCAAAGGGTACCAACAACTTATGTGGCAAAAAAGTTTTCTCAATGAAAATGTGTCTAATGTCAAGGATTGGATAGAGTCAGGCATTCTGGTTGTAGAAGAAGGGGTGATGGCAAGGGAAGAGAAACACCGAAACAAAGAAGAGGCAGTGGAAGAAGGAATGGTAACCCAAGATGAGGTAATATATATTGATGATGAGAGGAGAGAGGGTGAGAGTTCGTCTGAAGCAGCAATGATTGGAGAAGGGCAAGATGACATATTATCTATTGATGAGGAGTGTCCAAGGGATACAGAAAGTTCAACTGATAATAAGCTCAATGAAAAAGAGAAGCCTTTTACTGAAATGAAAACTAGCAACAATCCTCATAATTTGTCAGTGCAGGGAAAGTCTTTACATACAGTGATCCAAGAACGGTTTGCTGATGATGAGAGGAGAGAGGGTGAGAGTTCGTCTGAAGCAGCAATGATTGGAGAAGGACAAGATGACATATTATCTATTGATGAGGAGAATCCAAGTGATAGAGGAAGTTCAACTGATAATAAGCTCAATGAAAAAGAGAAGCCTTTTACTGAAAGGAAAACTACCACAGATCTTCAGAATTTGTCTCTGCAGGTTAAGTTTTTACATAAAGTGATCCAAGAATGGTTCGCTGCTAAACACTTTTCATCGATGCTTCAACGGTCAAAGGGACAAAACCGTCATCGATTGTTTCTTGACAGACACCTTCCACTGATCAATCCTGCCGACCTTCACTATGTTCTTCGCTTCACAAGCTATCTTTGTCCTGAGAATTGTTATCTCATCATGGAACATCTTCACAGTTGTTATGAATCACAAAAGGGTGTGGTTCCAGAATACATATTGAACTGTATTTTCCTTTGCTTTATTGAGTGCAATACTTCAGTCCGAAACAAGAGAATGGATAACCCTGTACGGCAGGTCTGTAAGAACATTGTAACAATCCGAGGTGGAGATAGCAGAATACTGCAACAGTCTAAGGTCTCAATGCTCATGTATGCAGCAAATTCAAAGGTATAGTTGACATAAACTTTTCTTCATCTGGCTGTATTTATTCAGTGTCAAGTATCATTGTAGTCTTTACCACACACACATCTCAAAACTGAGGCCTATTGCCTATGAAGGAAAATGTGCTGCAACATTATCGTCATGAGGTGGTCAGGTTAGCATAAACACCGTCAGCTGGTGTTTTACAGTAGTTAATACCCAAAGGATCAACTTTTGTTCTTGAAGATACTTCTCATTGGGCCACACAATATGAATGTCAAATACTGTACAATGTATTCGTTAAGTAGAGCTTATAGTACACACAAAGGTTAGTTAAAGTTATATGGAATCAAGTGCCGGTCTGCTCTCTCTTAAGAGTGCTCACTTGTCATAAGATCAACATGGTTCACACTGCCATAATTGACATGTTATTACTTACTTTTCTTACATTAAAAAAACACACAAATGTTGTCTATTGACCTTTACTGTAACTGCAATAAAAAGTACTGCATGTTGAGATCCATGATTCTACGAATAAAAGCATAAAAACTAGATAGTCTGTTGCAGAGAGATATCAGCTTTAATGATTTTACTAAAGCATAGAATGGTAGTTTCCTATCCCAATCTCCCTTCTCATCTCATACACATAGTTTGCTATGATGCAAATCATTAGTAATTAGTTGTTAGTAATTATTTACTATGCTTTTGTATGGAATTGTTGAAAGAAGATCATTTGTGTAGGTTCACTGTAACAACATACAAGTAATCTCATAATAATCAAGTCATCTTACAAGTAAAAGTGTAATGAAATAGCATCAAATTTATGGCTATACTTTTTACACAGATTCGTATTGGAACTTTAAGACTGGTTGATCTGATTGTTGAGGTAACAAAAGCAACGTTAACCTTCAACAGCAATATTACTTTAGAATGTTTTCCTACTTTGAAAGTGATTGAAGTATCAAGATGGGACATGAGGCTGAAAGTGGAAGACTTTGAGGAGCTGATTAAATTCATCACTCAATGTAAACTATTGAATAAAGCTTTGTAAGTATACATAGTTTTAGTAAGTGCCTACAGTTGCAGTGATTTCAGTGTTGCGATTCTGAAAAGGACAAATACTCTGATTCGATTCGTTTCATGTCTTATGTTAATCTACTACAGTGCTTTAAAGGATCTTTCCAATCCTAAAATAAGTTATTCCAGTGTTGTGGAGTAGAGTTATTGCAAAGTCAGCCGAGTCAAAAAAAATATAACACCATTAAACACTTGGTATTAACTTGTTGTGAAACATCACAGTAAATAACTTTGGGACTATAATGTTCCCAGAAACCTTTAATTGAATCTTCAGCAACAATCGGTGCTAATTTGGATGATAAAGGTAGTTTAATACTTATGATGACTAGCAGGCTTAAAACATCTGAAAATATTTTCCTCTTGAGATATACAATGTATTAAGTGTTCCTTCGAGAGAAAAAAACAGACTTCAAGAAGTCTTAAGTGAAATCCCATAGTCACACTGTTACTCCTGAAAGTTTACTAGCATTTGCATTACATGCGAAAACAATCAGTACATTCCTATGCTTTAATGATGACTTTCAAAGCTTCATAAATAATAAATTACTATAACAATTGTGTTAACAGTTTGAACTTCCCGAGTCCGCCACCATCACTTACAGGCAAGACGCTACTCTCCTCTATGAAGAAGAACCTAACAAGTATGTTTCTTGCCTTTAAATTGCTGATTTTGTCTTTTGTCTATATGTTCCAGAGCATCGCTATGTACACTTTACATATTGATTAGTTCACAGCTTCCTCCTTGAGTTATCAAGTTTACATGAAGAATTCTTTTTCTCCTTTTCATTTGTCAGTTGAGTGGATAATTGGAGACAGAATAGTCCATACATTGGACAAGAAATCTGGAGAGTGGCCGGTAAACTCAAGTTTCTTCATTTTTTTTATATGTACTGTATTTGTG
The DNA here is from genome assembly GCF_037975245.1 of Apostichopus japonicus. Classification (NCBI taxonomy): domain Eukaryota; kingdom Metazoa; phylum Echinodermata; class Holothuroidea; order Aspidochirotida; family Stichopodidae; genus Apostichopus; species Apostichopus japonicus. Next base: position 24,316,744 of record NC_092572.1, read on the forward strand.
TATAATATTACTTTTAGTTCAGGAAATCATTGATTATTCTCATTTTATGTATTAGCTTGACATGAACAAGAGAAAAGGAAGTGAGGTATGATGCTTGATCAACGTAGTAATGTGAAACCTTTTTACAGTATACATATTCTGTACATGTCCTTTTAATGACATTAACAATTCCAGCTTGCCAGGTTTGATTTCATACTCAATTGTGTATTAATTGTCAGAGAGAGACCACCCAAAAATGGTAACTTCAATGAAATTTAATTGGTTATTTATAGCAATGAGAGAGAAAAGCAGATCACAGTTATAGTAGTTATAACTTCTTTCACTTTAATTATGAACAATAATTTGATATTAAACTGTAGTAGAACGTATGAGAAATGAAGGTTCCAAAAGACAATTGTCACTGCAGATATGGTTAAATGTTGAACGGAAGTTGCAGGTTCGCAACCTATAGTGCCAAGTTTCTCCCATGTTACACATCACACAGTTCACACAGTTGCTCTTGGTCCACCACAGTGAGCTTCTATTCAAAGAGATATCCCACTGTTGTCACTACAATCCAGTGCACAAACATGTATTTACAATTGTTACCTCACCGGTCCACATTTATTATCCTGGGTTAAGACAGGAAATTGAGATTAAAGTGCCTTGCCAAAAGCCAGCAATTCAACCTGCAACTCTTAGATCGGAAGTGCATTGCCATATATCACATTGCCGATAATGCTTTTCAGTCTGTCAACATGGTTTCTGCCATCAACCCTAATAACTGTTTATAGGAGCGATGAAACTCCATAATCATATTTAATTTTAATCCTTTGTTATTAACAATATGCTGGATTTACTGATTCTCATGCTTCCACAGATGCAGTTTAGGAGTACTCCTCATCAGATTACAGGTAAAAGAATTGGAGCAATGCATTGTTCTTTTCAATTCTTATAATTTATATATAAAACCATTTGCATACATTGCAAGTTGCCAAGGTATATGTTATACTGTTGTGTATTTGCATCTCTGTGAAAAGGATACAATAGGACTATCAAGTTGTCAAAGGATTTTCTGCACTGAAACTTTTGTGAGTCTACTCGAAGCTGAGGACCAAAGAAAGGGTCAGTGTTCCCTTCAAATCAATTGGGGTCTATCTAGTAGATTCATTAACTCATACACAATTTTTCTCATTATTAAAGTTTTAGTCAACTGTATGTGTATCATGTGTGCTTTTACTGCTTTCGTATTCATTCATTCATTCATATGCTATTAAATTTGTAGGAGAATTAATACTAGATTAAACTACGAAAAATAATCGTCTTCGTCATAATGTGTTAAAGATTTTGCAGGCCAGCCAATTAAATCAAAACAAAGCCTGGTTAAATGACAAGTATCAATTCAATTTAGAAAATGAAATGAAGTTTTAACAGGAATTTTATTGTTAGTGTAGTTTAAGTTGATGAATGTGTTTACTACTGACTTTTACAATAGTTCTGTGGTATCGTATGTCACACTGAAAATTTGTCCATGTACTCCTCCTCTATGCATTGTTAATTTTTATACAAAAAGGTCTGATTACTTCCACAGTTAGTTATTTAAACCGAAAAGATTACACACCGTTAACAATGTTTGTATTCTATTCAATTTGTACAGAGTTAATAATGGATAAAATAGTGAAAATGAATTACAGTAAGAGAGAGTGTGAAACGTATTCCAAACTGGGCAATTTGCAATCAAGTTAATTACAAGAGTCCATATAATTGATAACATGAGAGAAAACAAAAATGCAAAATGTATTGTGGTTTCGATGATGTAACATCTGACATAATGTATAGTAAGAGTGTATAACAACTTGATCATAGTAGTAAAACAGTGAAAAACAGTTTGATGTGACAAACAATAAATTCACAATGACACAGGCTGTCCTGAAATGACCATTGACCTTAACAACAGACTTCTTGTATTAAATCAATACATCAACATACTAAATATGACATCTGTCCTTGTTGACCTATTGCGTAAAACATAGATTTCACAATTTGACCCCTGGTAAACTCATACGAAAATTGACCTCCACCCACAAAGGCTTCTTATACTCAATGTGGTACAATAACATACAAAATATGCGATATGTCCAAGCTTTCCTTGCGATATTATTTTTAGGAAGGTGCGTTAGTGCAGAGAAACAGGAGAGAGGGGAGTGGAGTAAATGTTTGGCGTTTGTTGACTTCAAATAACCTTTGATTTCCACCAAAGCAATAATAGGTTCCATACATGTTATGTGGTGCATCAACAAACCAAATATGAGATCTGTCGAAGGTTCCCTTCTTGCAATATCCTGTTTACAAAGTTTTCACAATTTGACCCCAAATGACCTTTGACCAAAAACTATAGGCTTCTTGCACTCAATGTGGTACTTCTACACACCAAATGTGGAAATTGGTCCAACTTTTCCTTCTCCAGATATTATGTTTACACGCTAGGCTTCACAAACTCTCACACACACGATCCATCATGAATGCAAAGTTTACGATTATTATCGAAACCAAAAAAGAACTGTTCAGTTTTACTTGTTGTTAGTACAGATAATTATTTTATGCTATTAATAATACCTAACTTTAGATCTTCTAAATGTATATTGTGTTTTGCTTTGTAACATCTGAGTCTCATTTTGCAGACTTCTCACAACCTGGGCCAAGTAAATCATCTGCACATTCGGGGAAGACAAAGAAAGCTAAAGAAAGGACGTTGACTCCCAAATCAGTACAGAAACAAGATACTGAAGAACCCGGTAGCATTACTACAAAGAAGAAACACGTCAATACTGGCTCACAACAAATAGTGCAAACACCACAAATCACAAAGGTATTTTGAATATTTTCATACTCGAATTGTTGACTTCTTTATATGTGCTTCAAAGTTATTTTAATGTGTAGAAGGCATTAGCTTTTATTTTGATCAAATTTTGTTCATGGTAAACCATGCTTGTACTTTAAGCATGCTAACCGTTTAATACAAGTATTTAAATTCCATTGCATTCGTTGATGGCTCTAATCCAATACTTTTTTCTTTACTTTCACCTTAATTACAATTAAAAACTTATTATTTGTTCTTCTATGAATGTAGTTTGTTGGCATATAATCAAACAAGTAACATTTTTAATGGATTTTGAAGCCTGGCAGGATCTGGTTATTGTGCTGAATTTTTTAACATGCATTGCAAATTGCTTTGTTGTAGTACCTGGTATTCATTGCAAGTTCATACAGACTTTCAAGTTCTATTGTTTCCTATCCAAATGAAAATATCTAGCCGTGAATATCTTTTAGTTTAATTGTTTTTTTTCCATTTTGGCTTCCCAGATATTGACACAAGGAGAAACGGCATGTGAGTATTGGTCATACTTTTTACATAAAAACAAATAGAACTGTAGCATAACCTAATGACGTAATTTAGTCATCTTTTTCTGTTCTTAGTTATTCTCAAATACTGTTACTTAGTTCAGTTTCTAAGTAAGTAAGTGAGTAAAATTTATTCATATCAATCGTAAAATGAAGATACCCCCAAAAGGATTGAATAGGTGTGAGTTTTGCAGAACAGGGAAAATTGCAAAAAGGATCTGGCACATGAAACCCATTTGTAAGCTCTGTAAGCAACTTAATAGAAGCTCCTGACTGTAATCTTTTGTGCGTCCAAAGAATTTGGATTTTGTAACTTATCATGAAATGACATGAAGGAGGAAATCAAAATTAGTGAGCTTTGATAAGGAAAATATTTAACTGGATCATAATGTGATAAGAGGTTTGTCAGGTGTGGACAAGGTTTGTGCATAAGAACTTTTATTATTTAAGAAACACTTCAACCAAAGTGAGATTGAGCTGCAATTCTTTCTCTCTTTTTCACTATCATGTTGTTGAGAAGATTAAAGTATAGCTAGTGCTACAGAATTGAAATAAAGGGCATCAACTTTATTATCACTGTTCACAGTAAACTTTCAAACAGAGAGCAAATAGCCAATCATGTGTAAGGGTATATTAAACATGTTTGGGCAAAAGGGAAGCTCTCAAGTCATCCATATACCATTTCTAAAAATGTGTCAAATTACTGACAATTTTCAATAGACTACATTCCTTCATGTTTCAGCAGAAGTTACATTTTAAAAGAGCTTATTTCCTGTTGAAAGCCTTTATTGGGGTTTTACCAGATCAGGTACTTCCAAATGCCCTACATGCTATTTTAATCTCATCTTTTATCATGTACTTTAATGAATCATCTTGTTTTTATCCTTGTTGATATTAGTTTTATTAAGTTATCGATGATTTATTGCTTTCATTGATTGATGTTTTATTCCTTTAGTATCTAAGTTTGCTATGACTACTTTATTCCTTTCATCACTATGTATGCATCTTACATTTGTACTATGTAAAGAACTTTGAGATATATTCTCTTTTGTAACTCAGCGCTATAAAATATATATGACGTTATTACTAGTCAATAATTAGCCTCTCTGTCTATGAGGTACTTCAAGAATTAAGTAATATGAAACCGATAATCGTGCAATATTGCCAAAAAATGAGAAGGGCAGTAAGTATCAGATTTTGAATCATATTCATGATTCAGTGATTGATCATAAACGTGTGCAGTCTCTGTACAAATATGATGAAGAAGTAGTGGCTGAACAAATGCATGCAATTAGATTCCTGTATCAAGCTTACCCTCTCTAATATTTGTGTACATTGCAGATCAAGTGATGTTCAAATCCCTGAGGGTAATGCTAATTGTCAACAAGGAAGGAGGAAGATTGGACATTCCCGATACTGGGGCCAGCTTGGAAATACCTTCTGGGGCTCTAGAAGGGGAACAGTTAATTCAGATGATTATTCCACCCCATCTCGAAAGTGAATCACTTACATTCGCTAGTAACTCGTCACTGGTGGTTGAGCTTCTGCCTAGCAACCTGAATCTTATGAAGCCAGCCATATTGACTCTACCTCATTGCTTGGTTCTTAAGAAAGGATGTGAATGGAAAGCAAAGATATATAGAAGTCATCATAAAGATGGTAAATTGTACTGAAGAAATTTTACTTTCTGACTTTTATAAGATGTTAAAATTGTGTGAAATATAAATGTAATTTCGTTTTCTTTTGTAATAGCCATGTGCTACTGGCAAGGTGTTGTAAATTCAGAATTTCTCATGCTTTCGATTCAAACATTGTAGATGTAGAAATGCCAGTAGAGAGTCTAGTATTGAACTTGTCGATCAGTTGTTAAAGTTGCCAATTTGTGTAAAAGGGTACTTGACCTTACGTCATAACATTTGAGGAGAATGGTGTTTAATGGGGAAGCCCTGAGATAATCCCTAAAATCTTTAAAAAAAAAAAAACATATTCGCCATATTTAAACTCATGATATGAGATCCTTGAATTTCAAGGGTAGGTACTGAATTGATGTTGTGTTTTGTAAGAAAACTGAATCGCTTGTGGGAATGAATACAAAGCGGAATAAAACAGTGTAGTTCCTTCCCAAATTATTAGAATATTTCTATTTTTAATTCATATTAGGTACTAACTTCAAGGTACTGTGTAGATGAAATGTATTGCTTGAATATGCAATTTGTGACCAAAGTATCTGAATATTTCAATTTACTGGTTAAAACCTCCACTGCCTGGATGCCTGACAACTGTGGTTTCTCCAGTGTCAATCGAGGATGCATATTAGTCATGGGAGTAACTTTTTTAATGAGATCCCTGGTTCGAAATTAAATTTTTAAATTTCATTTTCATTTTATTCTTCTTATTCTTATGTTAGGTAGCGAGCCACAATGGGAGGAGCAGTCCAATACTCATTATAAGCTGGGTGAGCACAATTGTGTGATTGAGATTCAACGTTTTAGCTGGGAGAAATTTGAAGTTGATGCCCAAATAGTTGAAGCCAAGAACATCATCATGTATGCTGCTGGACGCTGTTGTTCACCGGACACCATTTATCTCGATATTGGCTATTACTTGAATTTAGCAACTTTTGAAGAGGTGAGCAAAACTCATTGCTGAACTTAATAAGTGAATTTATATACCTGTTATCCTTCCTTTTGTGTGACCATCTGCTTATATTTCTGTTTCCAAAGGTTTCCAAACGTAACAATGCAAGTTTGCTACATGAACAACCCACAGTTTTTTACAATAATGGGAAACATTTGAAAATTTCATTAAAGAAATTTACACCAATGAATTGGACTTGCAGGAGAGGGGAAAAAAAGACACAGGTATGTTTATGTCAACTATGAAACAGGTCACACCTTAAATGGAAACTTTGAATTTGTAAATTTTGAATTGATTAATTGTTTAGCCAACTAATAAGGAAAGTTAAACATCTCACCCATGTAACAATAACAATTAGAAGTCATAAAAGTTGTTTCCGAGTAAAAAATTCTATGTCATGGTCAATTCTAGAACTACAAGCATTTAATAATGAGTACTATAGCTATATATAAGTTGATTACACATTTAGAGCACCAAATCATATCCGTTGTAATTAAGCAAATGTTTGACCTTAAAATTAGTTAGTGCTAGGGAGTTAAATTCTTGAACAATATTTTCAATTCTTGTTACTCTACCACAGGCAATATCCTTTAATGAAGTTGCCATTGCGCCATGGATTTTTCGCATATTTGTGCTACACAAAACAGAACCTAAGGGAACAGATGCATGCACATGTTATTGCAAAGCTGGCCAAGTTCCAGATCTTCAGAACTTCATCTTCCAGTTCAAGGTTTGAATTTACTCAAATAGATCCAGCTTTATAATGATGCTTTGAAGCATTATTAGTCTTTGTGCATTTGTTTGTCATGAAATATTCCTAAACTAACAACAACGATATTGTGTATCCTTACCATTGGGAAAAAGATGTTAAGTTTTGAAGATTATTTAATAGACTGTTTCAACAACTTTATAACTACTGCTTTTTTTGTGTTGAAATTGTGAAATGGTAAAAAAGAAAGACTAAAGTAGATGTATTTTGTAAAATAGATAAATATTCTTTGTATATTATGCACTAGTATTGGAGAGGTCTTGAAAGTGGTAAACTCATGCATACAATAAAATAAATATGTTCAAGCCATAGTAATACCTCAGAATGTACCACCATGTAATTTAAATTAATGGGTGATATGGTACATGGGTTATCACTTGTCAGATTTATTCAAGTATAGACACTGCTGAACATTTTTAGAGTTCAAATGTCATTAGAAGATTTAGAAAAGTGCAATTAAAATCCTCCAAGACATTGCCTATTATCACAAATCGCTCAATTAAAGTCATTAATAAAGAATGTGAATTAGGAAGTACATAAGATAAGTTCTAAGTCACTATGGAAGACAACATGGGGACCGGAAGTATTACATTCAACAAGAGCCTGAAAGATCAGTAGTAATATTTCAATGTTTCGAAGAACTTTGTTCAAGATTTTTCGTTTTACTGTGAGGTGTGTAACAGGTTGGCAGACACATGTGTGAAAACTGCTCTTTGTAGTGGAAGACAAGAAAAAGAAAACACGTAGAACCCCTTCAAACTTACTTTTTTTTAAACATTCAAGTAAACTATTTAATTAGCTCCCTGATCAGATAAGCAAGACGCTTAGCTGAAGTTTAAATTTAAACTAATAGCTAAATCACAAGTTATTATTAGGATATATACTATTAATAACAACAATGCAAATGTCACATATCAGGTCAAGCAAACACCTGTGCGTTTCTGATACCTTACTGTATGAGGTGGTGTGCCTCGTCAGCTTTGCTCGTTGAAAGTGAGATGTATTGGCATCGCCCAGATATTCTGTAAATTATAGTTCACTAACACCTCTTTCTTTCTGCTAAGCCGCCGGTCCACCTTATAACAGTACTCCTATAGCACTGGACTGTCTATCATGAACAATTAATAGCACAAAAAAAGGATACACCACCATCTCGACGTCTATTAGGAAAAACAACTTTGACTAAAGTTTACCCAACATCCATATAACACTGTTTCTATGAAGCACCTGGTTCTGGATTATCATAAATGTATGACGGCAATAATAACTATTACGTTGTCTTAACTTGTTGTTGTGTTTTTATAGAGTTAGTCACAAACTGTGTTTAGAGCTTATACTAATATACTGTTTACTATTAACTAGGCTCCTGAACCTGCAAGTGTTAATCAGCCCAGCACATCAAACAGACAGGAAGCTGCAAGAGCGGGAACATCCACAGCCGGAATAGAAGCACCAGACCTTGTTGTCGCAACTGCTACCATCCAGGTAAATATACTCAATCTTGGCTCATGAAATAAATCAGTGACAAGTCAGTGGTGGTAACATTCAGGTAAACTGAGTTACCTTCAATAAGAAAATGACCCAGATAGCTCCTAACGACTGCTCTTAGGCTTGTCAGTTGGTAACGTTTAGATATTATGTCATTATAAGTGGAGAGTTGCATGACAAGAACAAGGAACATAAAGCTACACAAAACTGTCACACTAATAACAACGTCAGTACAGGTAGCTGTATTTCTCTATCACTGGTAGCTGTTTGGTGTTTTTCTTTCTTACATTATAAGATGCAAAAAGATTAAAATCACACAAAAGAGACACATGGGCTATTTTAAAATTATTAAAATATTAAAATTTAATTGAAACGCATACCAAAATCGGTAGTTTAATGGCTAAATGGAATGTTCTTTATTTAAATATGCTGTTTTTCTGAAGATGAAATCTTATTATTCCTTATACTTTCTGAAAAGGATTTGTCTCACAAATTTTGTGATGAATGGCGGATTGTTGGCAGTAAACTTGGAATTGGAGAACCAAAGCTTCAGACCATCGACACAGATAACAGAACAGCACAGGAAAAAGTGTATCAGATGTTATTAACATGGAAGCAGTCAAAAGGAAATGAAGCAACTTATATACTACTAGGAGAGGCTTTGCAATCAGCTGGTCGAAAGGACCTGCAAGAGTATTTATACCAACAAGGTAAGTAAGAATAATAAGTCAGTTCTAAATAATTTTAACTTTATTGAAATTGAATGCAGTGAGAACAAATATTTAAAAAAAATACAGCTAGAAATTGTCCATATATAAAATGGGAGATGGCTCACTAAATCCAATTGTTGTTCAAGTTATTCTTTACTAAGGCCTAAAGAAGTCTATGTTGCCATATGGAATTATCAATCCTTAAAATCGTGCGTGTATACCTACTCTCATTCGTAATTTGTAATTAGCAAACAAAGTATATCCAAGATGTGTAGCTTTCCGAAATCGCATACTTCGGATGTCCCTTTCTTACATTTGAAAAATATAGCTAAGATGAAAAAGAACAGGGCTGTAAAATAGAGGTAGAGGTATATAGTGAAAGAAGAAGAGGTGGAAGCTGATGAAAGCATAGATGCAGGGACAAAGACTGTGCATGATAAGTAAAGACTTGAGTAGCATACTGTAGTAAAACGAGATTTAGAGATAGGAGGATCATTCTAAAGAAAAAAATGATATTTATCATACTCAGGACAATAATTGAAAGATAACATCTCCTTTGAATATGAAAAACACATTCAGGTGATGGAACTTTGCTCACCATGGACTCTGCAGGTTGCAGTAGACTGTGAAAGATTAGAAATAAAAACCAAACTGATTTAAATTGTTATCAAGTTCTTGCAGCGGAGTGATACGCGTGTAGAGAATTTGAGATGATACTCATATACCCATGTAAGGAATCTTACTAATAAGTAACGAAGTCTTATTCAAGTCTTATTCAATTGAGCTTATGCCACAGCAATATAGTGTATATCTAGATCTGTTTGTCAACCTAATTTATTAGGTTATCCTGTTCTGCAAACTTTGTTCAACCAGTCTTTGTGCTCTCCCTTAGACACTTTTCCAAAAGTCTTTGGTTATATTGCCCATTAATAATAATCTGAGTGTATAATTTTGTTCAATTGATTTGAAGTTTAATTCAAAACAACTGTAGTCTACCAGTCACAACTGTGGAAATATTTGTTACTTTTTAGCTTAAAGTCATTAGAAAAATAAGAGTCTTATCATTCACATGGTACAGGTCCATTATCAGTAACAATTTTTTTTCTTATACTAGAAATGACCCTAAACATGTTATCGCTACTTGAAACAGAAAACATCCTTATAAATTTAAATAATTCAAGTTATTGAGAATTGTGAGATACCAAAAGAAAGATGACACTCTCGTATTTCACATGGTATAGGTCCACGAATGGCAACAATTAATTAACATGTCTGGATCTAACAAAATGATGGTGTTGTGTAAGTAATGAAAATATTTCGATTCAAAGCAGAGTAAAGCCAAACGCTGCTTCTCTCAAAGACATGGTATCAAAGTTACAAATACTGACAGGCTTTTAGTTGCAAGAGGACATAGTTAAATTGAGCAGCCGTACGTATCTGAAATGGGGATATTATGAATTGCACATAGACAAATTAGAATGGTTTTCTTTCATGCAGGTGTATGCTATTTTTGATATAGGTCAATTGGACGTAAATACTTAACAAATATATTATTGATTTCGTTGCAGACTTAAGAGATCAACAGATAAAATTTAAACACAAAAATGAAGATAGAGAAAGAAGTTCAAGCAAATACCACTTAGAGCAGAAAGATGTTGAAGACAGGGAGAAAAAGAGGGTCAGTCGGAAGAGGAAGAGGGCAAAGCACAAGCATCATGAAGTCAAGAGAAAGAGCAACAGTCCGCAGAGGAAGCACAAGCATCATAAATTAAAGAGAAAGAGCACCAGTCCGCAGATGGAGAGGGCAAAGCACAAGCATCATAAATTCAAGAGAAAGAGCGTCAGTCCACAGAGGAAAAGGGCAAAGCAATACCAGCTTGACAACAGAGAGAAAGAGCATCAGTCGGAAGAGGACAAAGGACAGACATCGTGGAGGCAAGAGAAAGAGCACCAGTCCACAGATGAAGAGGACAAAGCAATACAATCTTGACGACAGAAAGAGACAGAGCATCAGTCGTAAGAGGACAAAGCACAAGCATCATGAAGTCAAGAGAAAGAGCACCAGTCCGCAGATGAAGAGGACAAAACAAAACCATCTTGACCACAGAGAGAGACAGAGAGTCAGTCAGAAGAGGGCAAAGCACAAGCATCATGAAGAAAAAAGAAATAGCACCAGTCCGCAGATGGAGAGGGCAAAGCACAAGCATCATAAATTCAAGAGAAAGAACGTCAGTTCGCAGAGAAAAAGGGCAAAGCAATACCAGCTTGATAACAGAGAGAAAGAGCATCAGTCGGAAGAGGACAAAGGACAAGCATCATGGAGGCAAGAGAAAGAGCACCAGTCCACAGATGAAGAGGAAAAAGCAAAACCATCTTGACTACAGAGAGAGACAGAACTTCAGTCAGAAGAGGGCAAAGCACAAGCATCATGAAGTCAAAGAAAGAGCACCAATCTGCAGATGAAGAGGACAAAACAAAACCATCTTGACCACAGAGAGAGACAGAGAGTCAGTCAGAAGAGGGCAAAGCACAAGCATCATGAAGAAAAAAGAAATAGCACCAGTCCGCAGATGGAGAGGGCAAAGCACAAGCATCATAAATTCAAGAGAAAGAACGTCAGTTCGCAGAGAAAAAGGGCAAAGCAATACCAGCTTGATAACAGAGAGAAAGAGCATCAGTCGGAAGAGGACAAAGGACAAGCATCATGGAGGCAAGAGAAAGAGCACCAGTCCACAGATGAAGAGGAAAAAGCAAAACCATCTTGACTACAGAGAGAGACAGAACTTCAGTCAGAAGAGGGCAAAGCACAAGCATCATGAAGTCAAAGAAAGAGCACCAATCTGCAGATGAAGAGGACAAAACAATACCATATTGACCATAGAGAGACAGAGCGTCAGTCAGAAGAGGGCAAAGCACAAGCATCATGAAGTCAAAAGAAAGAGCACCAGTCTGCAGATGAAGAGGACAAAGCAAAATCATGTTTGCGACAGAGACAGAATTAGCGTCAGTCAGTTGGAGTGGACAAAGAACAAGCATCACGAAGTCAAGAGAAAGAGCAACATCCTCATCTGCTTTTGTCTGTATCCGACAAGGAGAAGGACAGTAAGTTACCAGGAAAACATCACAGAGATAGTTTGAATGACCAGGAAGGTAGAAATATTACTGTATCATGTATGAAGTGGATCTTGGGCTTTTGTTTTAATTGAAGGAAGGTTACAGTTGAGCTTCTGGAACAAACAAATGTTGTAAGAACGACATCCTAATATGGTGATTTGCCATAAAATCACTATTGTGTAAATAGTGTCTGGTCGAACTATCCATATCAATTGCATGTTAAATAATGATAATGGAAGATAACTATGTGAACCTTTTTACTGGAAATAATTAATAACTCAATGCAGAGGACTACACTTAGCACACATTGATTAACAAGAAATTACGGTAAAGACATCTTATTGTTTCTTTGAAAGAGAACCAAGAGTAATACAGAAAGTAATACAGTATTACCTATTGTAATACAGTAATACTTACTTTTGATTTAATGGCACAAAAGTTATAGATTTTGTCCTCACGCTTGAACAATTATTGTATTGCACATGCATCGTATTTGCCAATGTAGAATTTGACGTCTCATTTATATACCACGTGACAATTATTATCTGAAAACTTTTCTTGAAAATTTTACCTGCCAGAGTACATTAACTGTTATTTTTCTATTTATAGTGGTTTGTCACACACATGGTGTTATGGTAGCCCACATATTCTTAGTAAAGCTCAAATACAAAATGAAGTGAAAGCATTAACAATATGTATGAACAATAATAATGATATAAGTGAAAGGTTATTGATATCAGCATTGATCAACATCTTTAATACTATAATTTAACGGAGCCTAAGGTGAGGTCCATACTGAACCACTGGCAAAAAGTGATAGAAGTAGCCTAGTCCAATGATATGTGCCAAATCTATGCTTGTAGTAGAGGTTTTTTGCATTGAACCGCTTAATACTCACAAGTGTCTTGTTTAATGGCTCCTGTTTTGGTTTTACCGTCATGTGTTCTGAGTCGTAATTTGAAACCTTAGTAGACTAAGGTTCTCTTGGTGTTAGTCTAGACTTTTCAGGGTGGAAAATGAAACCCATATTTGTAAGGGCCTCTATTACCTGATGCACTGTATTAGCACATTGGCCATATATTTCCCCTTGAAAGTAGATATATCAATATAGCGCAGTATGACCTTTATGACGCTTAAGCACAAGGGCTTATGAATTACAACTTACACGTAGGGTGGCTTCCAATTCAACATTTCAACTCAAATTTGGAATGTTTTCAACTTAGAATTAAGAAAGTCATTTCAGATGGGAAAACCGTATGTTGCTCTTAAATGAAAACCCCCTTACTATGACCCGACCAGTTATCGAATCCACAACCTCCCAATTGCTAAGCCTCATTGCTTCAAATGCCACTGACTTTATCCACTCAGCCAAAGGGAACCCGTAACTTACACAGGATATTGCGCTCTTAATTCAGGCAGGAGTGGTTTCGTTAGCTTGGTGAACACCCTCGGAGCCAAGCCAAACAATTGAGAAAACATGTACTTGTACAGTTTCTGTTTCCAGTAAAATGTTAAGCCTGGCATTTCTTAAATCATTTGATGGCATAAAGCAGTTTCGCTGTATTAATTTAACAGTGGGCACTAAACAAGGAAACAAGAAATGGAGGTTATGTAAATTTTGTTTTTATTTCGTCAAATTTAGAATCATACGGAAAGTCAAATCCTTCTCTGGAATAATGAATTCCCTTGGTGAATGAACCGTTTCTTCAATAATCCCTCTCAATAAATGCTAAATTTTTAATCTTCTGATATTGTGCCTTCTTTATCATAGATTTTTTTATATTAATATAAGTTGTCATTCAGCCCCTGAAGAAGATCCTGCCAGGATCGAAATGTCAGGCACACTTATTTTTACATATGTATATAAGTAATTAGTATATCAGTTATTATATATCGTGTCTTCACATCTCGAAGTAAACGTTTAAAACATGACACTAAATGTCAATCTGTTTTACAGTTTATTCATGTAAAGTGTAAGTAGGTATATAGCGAAACAAATAAAGAAATTTAATGATTGATTGCTTGCTTGTAAATATTATTCTGTTATATTATTATTGCAAATTACACAGAAACATGACTATATTTTAATGTATGCAAATATATTCAAATAGTACATAATAAATGAATCACCATTAATTTACATATTTTGCTTTTAACTATTTGTACATTGACGAACTTAAACATTTTAATATTTACTTGTAGGCCAATTTCTTTTTTGTATTTACATCACAAGTTAATAATTATATCATCACTATGAATATTCAGTTTATCTTTTACATGGTAACGTTAACATCGTAAAGTTTTGTTACCTTGCACGGTAAGTTAAGTTAATTATTACTGAGATTATCTCATTGTACATTTTGCAAACCCTTATGCAAAGTGACAGCGGGCTTTCTTTCCTCTATCCTCTTCGTATATTTTGTAAAATTTTAAGCGTGTGTATATATATATATATATATATATATATATATATATATATATATATATATATATATATATATATATATATATATATATATATAGTGAGAATAAATAACAACCTTTTTTCATATTTAAAACAATAGAGTTAAGTTTGAATTTTTGTCGTGTACACAGCTATAGCCTACACCCTGTGCCGTATATACAGCTATAGCCTACAGCATGTGTCGTCTATCCAGCTATAGCCTACACCCCGTGTCGTCTATCCAGCTATAGCCTACACCCCGTGTCGTATATACAGATATAGCCTACGCCGTGTGTCGTATATACAGCTATAGCCTACACTCTGTGTCTTATATACATCTATAGACTACGCGCTGTCGTATATACAGCTATAGTCTACACACTGTGTCTTATATACAGATATAGCTTACACACTGTATCGTACATAAAGCTATAGCCTTCACCCTGTTCCGTATATACAGCTATAGCATACACCCACTATGTGTCGTGTATACAGCTATAGCCTACAACCTGTGTCGTATATACAGCAGCCTACACCTTAAAACTCGAAGGGGAAAGAAAATCAACATAATATCGTAGGCCTAACTCTTGTTTCTTATTTTCGTATCCGTCCGGTTTGGAAGATCGCATGCGGGGGATTTAGCTGACATTTGCACATGACATGTCATTAATACATTAATGACAGTCTCTCGTATCATCTAGGTCATCTCACAGCAAACCAGACTGATAGAAAGAAAAACAATTCTGGTAATGTGATCCAATTCGAAGCGTCGTCTGGCAACCATTCATACATTGGCATCCTAAAAGCACGGAAGCCAGTGATCTTGCGTGCATTAAGCATAAGGAAACCAGACGACTAAATAGAAAATGCTCTCGGTACTTGATAGCTAAATTTACTCCGACGGCAATAACAAAACGGAAGTACTACGTATTTCTTTCCCCCACCTCAGCAGTTTGTATATATGTAGGCCTACGTATGAGTCGTATACACTATTTAAAGGCAGTAACGGCTCCATGAAACACCTCGGCAAAAAGTGTGTGATAATTAAATATAGCAGAATTAAAACTGAAAATCCTTCGAGGAAAGTCGACCAATATAGTCACTTATCACTGGAAATCAAATGATATTCAAAAATCTATCTAATACATAGTTAGCTCGGGATCCCTTAACAAAACTGTTACACGATTCTCTCTAATAGAGAATAGAATGATACTTTTATACACATAACTGTAGATAGACGCGGAGAAAGTATGTTCTGCCCTTCATCAGTCTCAGTTAATTGTGATCTCAGTCCAAGTTGTCGTTGAGGTTTAACCACCATCATCAGCACCGCCAACACCTGTAACCACCGACAATTATAATCAACTCGCCATCGACTTCGACTTATTTTGAGGTCTTGTCGCCAAGTAGTCTCATTGATACCACAAGTTTGCACTTTTCATATTGGTGTGACATATGCAACACGCGTTCGGTCTTCGGTATCTCACTCTGTATGGTCAGCATATGAAGTTCACCACCTGTTTTTAGTCTCTCTGTTAGTAATATGCTTTCCGATTGTCCCTTTAGGAATAACATATTTCATCTCATTGACAAAAGTAGTTTAAGATGACCCTTATACAGGAGATCTTCTTGAATGTCTGTTTCGTTCTTAAGTTTACTTATTATTTCAAGAGCAATAAGTAAATGGAAAAACAAGCCAAGCTGGTGTACATAGATGCCTGCAACAATCTTCCGCTTCCACCGTAGCTTCCTAAACAGGTGAAAAGAAACGAAAAAGAAACATGTGTGACGAATGAAAAAGAAAAAATATATATATAGATATATATTATATATGTGTGTGTGTGTGGATATAGTATGAAATAGCCTGCTCCGTTTCTTGCCAGTGATATGTGTTTTCAAAGCAGTGAAATCAAACCTATTGTTATTCATAAATGTTTCCCGGTTGATGTTGTTCCTGTTAAGCTATAGAAGTGTTCACCGTTCAATCAACCCAACAATTGAACGGGGTGTGATAAAAAACTGCACGATAATGTTGTTTGACTGGTTGAACTGTTGTATATTAATATCTTGCAAATGCGTCGAGCGCCCTCTTCTACAAGTTTACTAGACGCCTAGTGACAGGTTTCCATCGGGCAACTGGGACCTTACCGGAAATTGAAAAATCGAATGGAATTACTAACAAAATTTTGGCCGAATCTTTCGAGAAACTCTATAAACTGAGGAATTTGTGCTAACAAAAATTGCACATGTTTGGATATCTTCTAAACCTGAGGTACAGAAAATATATATTTCTCGAGACAATTCATTTCGAGCCAATAAATACTGACCAAGTGCCGTTGTCTTTAGAAAGGACGTATTTCGACATATACTGACGTAAACTTTCTCTAACTCTTACCCGTATTGAAAAAAGCAGGACTTTCGTTACAATTTTCAAAGTCGCTTCATAAAAATTAGTATTGGCTGACGGAGGCAAAAGCATTCTGCGATGAATGGTAAATAATTTATCCTTTCTTTATAATTAGGAGGATCCCCTGATCCATATGCATGATTTCGACAAGAATCGAAAAGGCACGATTTGGGGCCAAAATTGAATAATACACACACACACACATGCGTTAACATTTATTACTTACTTGGGAGGGGTTTGGTTGGAGGTGGTTCACTGACTGAGTTTGGTTCATCGACTGCGAAGGAATAAGAGACAGCCGTTTTATTTAAATGTCCTTTTTTTACTATATGTTGGCATACTTCTGTTAGAGTCTATTTCAATCCGCCCGAATGTTCAGGAAAACAGAGAAAATGCAGTAAGAGAACATCATTCTTGGAATGTTATCAATCAGGATCTGTTTTTTTTTTTTGCTTGCATGTTGAAGAGCATGGATGGAAGTACATATGGTGCCAAAAAAAATCGGGTCAAGTGAGGCAATCTTTGACTCCTTTAGGCCTCCCAGAAGCAGCATACGAAAATTGTTTACTATACTGAGTGAAGAGGTTTGTTTACAAGTGACGAAATCTTCAGGCTCTCGTAGCAAAAAATCTTCACGGTCATGATATGAATATTTGATGTTGCCATGAAAGGCCAACTTGTCAGCTATCTAGACTTAGAGACCACTTTCGGTTTGTGAATTAGTATGTAAGTCAACCAAATAGTCTTACTGTAACAAGTTACCCAGGATCGATATAAAAATAGCTCCCTCGTTGATATTGTACTCGCAGCGCTCCACTAATCAGAGTATATCTCACTATGAAGTATCACACATAGGTTCCGGGAACGTTTTCATGTTTAAGTCGTGGGTGTGGATTTCCAGATCCTCTCCACCCCCCCCCCCCCTCTCCCCACCCCTCCCACAAAAGGTTGTAGACCTAATAGTACCAATTTTACAAATTTCCACTCATCCCCTAATCCTAACATTAGGTCTATATAAACTTAAGATATTATATCAAATACTATTTGTTCTGTGATGTTACGTTCCGACATGTTTATGACGGAGCATCCTGAAAACAGAGGATATTATATCTAAAAAAAAACTGTTAGCAAACTGCTTATCCACTAAAGAGCCTGTGTAAATGAATGTGTAAAAATTATTGGGCTTGGCGTTTTGATCCTTGAGCCTTCTTCAGCCTTTTTCAGAGTCTGACATACAAGTACCAGTAACAGAAGGGACAATTACACGCACAGAAAACCATTCACCTGTGTGTATTATGTGCGTGTATTTGTCCCTTTTGTTACTGGTACTTGTCATTCAGCCTCTGAAGAAGATCCTGCTAGGATCGATACGTCAGGCCAAATTACTTTTACACGATATTAATATCTCGCAAATGAGTGACATATTTTTGTCTTTTAGGTTGTTATTTCCTTCCATTATTGATATCATCATCACATTTATCGAATGTTTCGAAATTGTAAAGTGCGATTCATACCTGCTGCCGTCGTAAATTCAAAAGTTTCGATATCGCCCTGTCCATATCTGTTGTAAGCGAAAAGCTCCACGTAGTAAGTGGCATTTGCTCTTAGGTCGTATATGGTAGTGTTGTATTCCATTGGTTTCTCGGGATTGTAGACCACTGGTACTTTGTAATCAAGAAATCCAGGCCTCTTTACAATCAAAAGAAAAGGAAAAATAGAGAGGTTCCACACAATTATATATTTAGCACTATACACGTTGCATTTCATCGTTAAGATCAGCTAGGAATTGATAATCATGTATTTCATACGTCGGATATAGGAGCAGTTGCGTAGAATATCAGGAAGAGTTAAAAATCACTCCTTTCTCCCAAAAGATAAAAATGGAAAACGGGCAATATGGTTCCTTGCTTAGTGGAATATTAAAGTGCGGTATGTCATGACCCAATATCATATTACTTATGCCCACATGTACCAGCTATTAACCAACAACTGTTTTCCAAGTTTGGAAATCATTGAATTAGGGGTGTGGAGTTATTGCACTTTTAATTATGTTGGTACCCTACCCCACCCCCAAAAAGATATTTAACCCAAACAAAGTGGCTAAAAAAAATGTTTACCAAACCCCCCTCCCTCACACCCAAAAGATCCCCCAAAATGTGAGACTAGTCCAAATGGTCCAAAATATTGGGCCCCACAAATTCGGGCCAAAAGAATATGTCTCAAAATGCATTTGAGGTGGAAATAGAATTTGGACCCACCCGGTTCAAAGATGGGCCCGGAATTTCTGGAGCCTAGATGGTCCTAAAATTAGTCTAACATGTACCAGCTATTAATCATAACTGTATACCAAGTTTGGCTACAATCTGACTTACGATTAGGGAGTTATTGCAATATCAAAAAATTGTGGGCCGAAATGGCCACACAAATTCGGGCACTTAGAATGTGTCCCAAATGCATTTGAGATGGATATCAAATTTGGGCCGACCAAGCCCGAAAGTAGGCCCAGATGGTCCCAAAAACTGTATACCAAGTTTGGTTATAATGCGACTTAAGCTTGCGGAGTTATTGCAATATTAAATGTTTACGTTTGACCCCATCACCTCATTAATATTCAAAAGGTCCGCTCCAAAAACAGGGCACAACTTCTCACTACAATACGTCTATGATACATCAAGTATGACAAATATCCATCACCCCAGTTGTTCACTTATCGCGGACCAAAGCAAGTGAACAGACGCACACGTCAACACACGGCAACCTGACTGCATAGGCTCCTTTGCTTCCAGCAAGGAACCAAAAAGACAACGGACAGCGGACAACAAAAGTCAAAAACATGCACGCAGACTATAAAAGAACAGAAAATAAAGTATTGTGACTGTTGAGTTTTGCTGACTAGTAGAAAATCTCTTTCTTTGTCGCTGGAAGTCTTACAGAGTGGTATTGAGTATTTCCCAGAGTATGATTTAGACTGAATCACGGGTAGCCATTATATGTAAAACTTTTGGTCTTTAGTTTTTACCTTCTTTGGTATGTGGTATGTTATAATATATGTTTTAGTCTCATATGGACTACTTAATCTTCAAACAGTACATCAAGTCAATCTCTCCAGGTGCAGCAAAAAAATCACCAAGCAAACAAAATATGAGCATGGCATCAAATAACCAGTTTTAATAATATTCCAACGGTGCTTTGTTACTTATATAACTATTAAATGACTCTTTTTTTAATGAGTTTTTAGACTATAAAATGAATGGGTTGACATTAACTTTTATGTGTAAACGAAAACATTGATTTTTTTTTTGTTCAAGCTAAATGTATATTCATACTGTTTACCTAGCACATTATGTTTCGTTTCCGTGCATGTTAATCATGAATATTTAATTAGAGAAATTTCGTGTCCTCTTTTACGTTCAGAGTAGAGTCAACAAATTTCAGTCACTGAACATGTATAACTATGATATGAATATTCATGCCACTGAACGTGTGTACATCACAAATGAATATTTATAGAACTGAACGCTTGTAACAAATTCTAAAAATATCGTGTCCTTTATACATTCATAGAAAGTGTATCATATATAACATGTGAATATTCATGCACCTGCATGTGTTTACATAAAAATGAATATTTATAGAAACGAACGCTGAAACAAATTCTAAAAATATCGTGTCCTTTATACATTCATTGAAGGATGCTCGCTCTCAGTCACTGAACGTGCTGTATATCAAACATAATATATGAATATTCATGTCACTGAGCGTGCGTACATCAACAATGAATATTTATAGAACTGAACGCTTGAAACAAATTCTAAAAATATCGTGTCCTTTATACATTCATAGAAATATGCTCGCTCTCAGTAACTGAACGTGCTGTATATCAAAAATAAGATATGATTATTCATTTCACCGTGCGTGCGTACATCAACAAGGAATATTTTTAGAACTGAACGCTTGAAACAAATTCTAAAAATATCGTGTCCTTTATACATTCATAGAAAGATGCTCGCTCTCAGTCACTGAACGTGCTGTGTATCAAACATAAGATATGAATATTCATGACCCTTGGCGTGCGTATGAAGTACATCTAATTGAATAATCGTGACGTCTGCTTACCCCCTTCAGCTTCTCCTGTGTGTAGTTTATCCAGAAGTGTTTAATTTGAGAAATATCGTATTCTTCATATTTCCATGCTAAGGTGTATACTCTCATCTTTTTACTGTAAGGTAAGCTCACTATCTTCGGTTTGGCAGGTCGTCCTGTAGTTCAGAAGAAGGGGAGGGTGGTAGGGGGGGGGGTGAAGAAATAGAAGAAATTAAAAGACATTTCGGTTATGGTGTTCACATTTTCATTTTAGCGTACATATACATGTTGAAGTTTAACAGTGACCATTATTCGACTTTCTAGCATGTCTTGGGAGATACTGATATCATTTAAACCCCTACCATCCAACCCCATCGCCTTTCCATCCGACCTCAACAGCCAAAATATCTTTATTATTCTAATGGGCAATACATTATATATCATAAATACAGTTGGTTTATCAAGTCGCACTAACTTACAGCCATGGCTTATATATCGCTCCATCCAAGCTAAGTTGCTCCCGAGTTTAAAACTCACTTTCCCTCCCTCGCCATTACGTTTACTTCCCCTCGACTTACTCCGTCCCCTCTCAACCGCCATGTTCATAATCCTAATGGGCAATACGTTATCAGTCATATATAGAGTTGGTACCCCGTGTATAAATATATATATATATATATATATATATATATATATATATATATATATATATATATATATATATATATATATATATATATATATATATTTATATATATATATATATATTTATATATATCAACCAATATTCCACAACAGACCAAACGAATCCACGTCATATAAAAGCAGCCATGATCCGGGTTGTTGATCTTATACCATTCGATATCCTGTGTTATGCTATACAACCGTCATACCAGACATTACATTAACATCCGGATACGGGGGCGTTTTTTTTTTCTTTCGTTTTTGGTGAACAAACACATAAGCAAGAACACAAAAAGGGAGTGCCCAATGCCATCTTTTATACCAAGTTTACGTCATACAAGACTAACCGTTATACAGTATTCGAAAATTATCTTATTAGTATTGCATCGGTCATGCTTTATTGACTGCACTTATTTTGTGCGCTTTTAATAGTCTTTTGTATAGAGATATGCTATGATATGGGACAAGAGTGTGAATGGTAACACGAATATAGAATTCTTGATTGTGGTAAATATGCCTCCTCACAGCAGTCACATATTCCATTGTTACTCGACGTTCGTATCCCCCCCCCCCATGACTCTCCCATCCACCTCTCTTCCATGCCCATCCACCTCTCCGCCCCATCATCTCTCCTCCACGCCCACCCACTTCTTCTTCCCGCCCATCCACCTCTCCTCCACGCCCATCCACTTCTTCTTCACGCCCATCTATACCTCTCCTCCCCGTCACCTCTCCTTTACGTCCATCCACTGCTCCTCCGCGCCCACCCACCTCGCCTCCTCGCCCACCCACCTTTTTCTCCCGCCCATCCACCTCTCATCCACTCCCATCAACATCCCCTCACCTCAGACCTCCAACGTTCATCATTAATTAATTTTCTTAAATTAAAATAAATAAATTATTAACTTCCCGCCAATGAAGTCACAATTGATATCAATTGTAACGTTTATGTCCTCGATCTAACGAACTTTGGATAACTTCGGGCAAAAAAAAAATGATAATAGCTCGTCGCAGACACTTTTTGGAATTACAAGCGTTGTGTGATTCTCAGATATACGCACAAAACTGCGTACGTAGTAGGCCTACTGGGAAAATCAATTTAGAAATTGCTTGTTACATGTAATATGTAAAATGTAATTTCCTTTACGAATTGCCGAGTCGTGTGTACTGTAAACTGGTACTAAGCTAACACCTGACTATTGACATATGGGCGAGGGAGTTCGGGGTGGGGTAATTCTAAAAAAAAAGTGAAAATAGTTTAGGAAGAAACTTTCTGAGTGCGAGGGCGGGATCATGAAGGGGGGCGGGACGTAGTGTATCAGCTGCTTGAAGTTTTAGATACTTCATTTGCCAGTCTTCAATGAATTAATGAGTTCTGTAACGGTAATATTCAATTTCCCGCGGATTAAACTGAATCACTTGCATTCGTCTTTCCCAAAACCTATCTTAGGGTATTATGAAATATTGGATACGCCCCTCCCATTCAGTCACACCCCCCCCCCCTCCAAAAGAAAATATGCTCGAAATATCAGACTCAGAAATGATCACCTATGCTCAAGCTATTGCATTTTTAAAGGTCTGTGAGTCGGTATCCGATGGAATGTTAAAACTCGAGCAAACAATGGCAGATGCAGAAATTGTAAACCTGATTAATGATTATTCTGAAAGCGCGCTGGGGCCTTGAAACAAATGAAGCATTTTGTACTTCGGACAAAACTAGCACCTTTCTCGAGCTGGGGATATGGCGGCCCCTTCGGCACTTTCAACTTTGAATCGGCGCATCCGTTCCGAGCCGTTATGCCGGTGCTACCAGTAGATCCATCCACCCCACCAATCCCCCACCCCCCCCACTCCTCATTCCTACTTCTTACAGCTTGAAGAGATATTGTGGTTGCAAGAAACGCCTGCAATGGAGTTACGACCTCCCCTAACATATTTATATATATATATATATATATATATATATATATATATATATATATATATATATATATATATATATATATATTTATATATATATATATATATATATATATATATATATATATATATATATATATATATATACATATAAACCTGCATTGTATATGATCAAACACTGTTGTTATCGCTACCACGTAATCCTGTAGGCGTTTAGCACATATGTATTGTCTTTTGCTACAATGAATGCATGAATCAGGTGTTGTATTTCTATTGGCTTTGAATAGTGTCTGCTATACATTTAGCAGGCTTTTTGTTTTGTTCTATCATAACACCGCTGGTCACCTTATTGCGCACACCCGCATTGTACTTGGATACGTCACACACGGGTTTTCAAAACAACGATTCGTAGAACCGATTTTGCGGCTGAGTTACTTGAATCAGTAAACCATAGTATACGAAAGTGCCCCCACCTCTATTGTTGTTGTAAGTAGAGAAAAGAAGTTAGAAGCTTACTTGCTTACTGAAGCATAGTAGGCCGTGATCGTATCAAGTATCAGAGTCAGTGGTTTGAAGAAGTGGGTTGAAGCTACTTGTGCTCGCCAGGAATTTCTTTCATGTGCATTCACTCGTTGGCTTGGTTGTATATAGGCCTATACCGTCATATGTCTTTCTTCGTATCGGCTACAAACAATTTGGACTCACTTTCGACTAACATTTGCATTGCAAATGAACAGAGGATTACATTTTACCTCACACGGTACCATTGGATATTGTTACCTTTCGGATAATCTGTTGGCTACTAAATTTAAGATATACTGGAGGAGCCTCCTGGTTTGAATAGTGATATTGTCCGGCTATATATATATATATATATATATATATATATAATATATATATATAGTAGAGTCCATATGCTTATGTTTGTTCGAGGATAAACATATATGAATCTCACAATGGAAGAGGTAGAGGAATCCAATTTCGTGTTCGATTCGTACGGACAGCGTGTCTTCGTAGCTGTTCTGTTTCTTATCGTCTTTCTGCTCGGCATCACCGGGAACTCATTGACCATTCTAGCCGTCGTCGTCTCACGGAAACTCCAAAGCGTGACAAACGTCTTCGTCATTAACTTAGCAGTGGCGGATTTGCTGACCTGTCTGACGGTCCCGTGGAATATCGTGGCGATGCTACGTCAGAGGGATTGGCCGATTAAATCGGGATGGTCTTGTACTATGGCAGCCGGTATTCTGCTCATGTGTGTCGGTGTCAGTGTGTATACGTTAGCTACTATCGCTCTTAACCGTTACATCCTCATTACGCGCACCTCTCTCTTCCGTAAAATCTACAAACCGAGCGTCATCGTGGTATGGGTCGCTCTCCTCTGGTTCATACCGTTCTGTATAAGTATCGTGCCCCCGATTCTCGGTATCGGCGCCCTCGGTTATAACCCCAAGTACAAGACCTGTAGCGACATCTCCTCCGAGTATCTGCCTCACACGAACAATACCCAGACATTCGACCTGATTCAAGCTGCTGGGGTATTCCCTATACCCCTCATTGTCCTCTTCTTTTGTTATATCAACATTATCCTCTTCGTCAGGAAAAATGCCAAGAACCTCGTCCAGTGGAAACCGGAAAAATCAAAATCGATGTACGGTGAGACCACGGTGACTTCAGATGGGGTGTCCCAGTCCACATCGGATACAATGCAGAAAGGGTTAGTATTATACGGTTATATCACCGGTAGAGTATTACAAGTCCATTCACCCCCCCCCCCCCTAACCCCACTCAACCTCACGTATATATTAAAAGTTCCAAAGTGCCGCATGGTAATAATTAGAAAAAGGTTGCTCGTAGAACTAATGATCGACCTACTTCATAGCCTATAACAGGGTTGTCCAACCTACGGCCCAATGGCCACAGTCCGGCCCGCCGCATGGTTGCGTCCGGCCCACCAGAGATGCTCTACGGTGCAAAATGTTAGTGAGCAGATTTATTGATAACAATTTTAAGCTATAGAATCAATCATTCGAACCTTCTGGGTCCAAAAAACTGCATACAGGTCAGTTTGTGTGACACTCTCTCAGCGGAGGGGGGGGGGGGGAGGGGCGGCGGCTGGACTTTATTCATGTTTTATGAGGAAGGAAAATAAATCAGTGCGCTCCGCGCGCAGTGTTTATATCTTGTTGCCTTGGGCTTCGGGGAAAAATCGAAATATCGAGCGTAGGGTTCATGCGGCCCCCTCCTTCATCAAAATCATTCCATGCGGCCCTCCTCTGCAAAAGTTTGGACAACCCTGGCCTATAACTATGCCTCAAAGTATACAGTAACTTTCATAATGTTCCCATCGACTTCCACGTGATCTCAGTGCCATATTCGCTCCTATTTATTTGTATTTATTTATATTTATTATTTTTTAAATCCTGGATCCACATAGTACTGTAAATACCAGCTACTGCGTTTCACATTACACTCAGTGGATTAATTTGGATGACGCTTAAGTTACGTATAGTCTCATTCAATATAATATAATACAGTATTTATTTGGACTTTATAAAACAACAGAAGGGTGTGTGCTGCTAGAATTTCATAGAACAACAAAGAAAGAAAAGTCTGCCGTATACTGTTTAGTATCCACTTTCAACACCTTTAGAATCAAGATAACGAAATCTTTAGTATACCAAACTTACTGGACTATATGAAATACACGTAAAGGTGAACAAGAGTATATCAGCCTCAGGCGCGTAGCCAAGGGCGGGGGGCGATGGGGGCAGCCGCCCCCCCCCCCCCTTGAGACTATTTTTTTTTTTTTAATGTTTTTGTGATATCGCTAGAAATTTCAAAAAGAGAAAATGCTACAGTAAGATGCAACTTACAAGGCCTGGGAAGTGCTATTTCCAGCGATCTGGGAGGCATTTCCAGCCAAAATTTTCTTGTACCCTTCGCGCCAATCATGGTGGAGCTACGCTTAGATAGTATGCAATGCCGTATTGACGGCTCTGAAAATGTTTCTATATTTTCGCCCCTCCCTTAGCAAAATCCTGGCTACGCCCCTGATTAGCCTGCTCTGTGAGTTCTTACACGCATATATACGAACACACGGAGAGTGTGAACTGTTATCAAATATTTAAGCATAAACAGTCATTGTAAATGTCATCAAATTATCTAAGCATAACAGTGACCACATGATAAGCATAAATAATTGCAGTCATCGCACAATAAGCATCACTAATAACAGTCATCGCACGATAATCAGCGTTAATTATTGTCACGTTTATGCAAGCAAACATAATAATAACAATGTTTGCATGAATCAGTTTAGCTGTTAGGTAAGCCTTTAGTTAAATGGAATCCATATTTTAGGTATAACAAGTTTGTCATGGTCGAATGGTGTTGGACGTTGTATATACACGGGGTTATCTCTTGTTTGGGTGAATGTCCCAGAATATTTCATGCGTAACTAAACTTTATCCGACAATCGGAATTCACATTATCAGGTAAGCCTGAACTGAGGAGCCGAATTTGTCATCGGTTTAGCTTTTCCGACATTTGACATATTTTAAGTGTGACAATCGTGAAAACCGGAATAAATCACAGGACCAGTGCAAATACTGTAAAATCTCTACTATTTCTTGTGAAGGAGAGGAGAGGAGGGAAGGGGGGGGGGGCACTACTGCATGTCAACCTTAAAGGACTATAGTTATGTTCTGAAGTCACAAATGGTCCGTCACGTTAACAAGGCAAACACTCTGTTCGAGGAAGTTGAAACACTCCCCGCCCGCTTAGTGCGCCTCTGCTACTGAAAATGTTACGCGTCTTTTGAGAACAATTGCATTAATTTCGAAGATCTACTCCCCGTGTAATGTCTCTACGGTTAAGATCATAATGCACACGCAAATGTGTGAGAGGTCTCATCAAGTATGACAGTTGTCCCTGGAAATTAATTCCCTGCCATCGGAAACTGGTATTGACGACCCCTATCTTACTGAAAAAGCAAGGGAGATCCGTCTGAACAGGAAGTGTTAATAAAGATACCACGTACCGTAGGTCTATAACCTTGGTGTTCGGTGAAGTAGAAACCACTGTGTAGACCTAAGCCTACCGTTTATGATGAACTTAAGATCACTTCCTTTCAATGTCGGAATGGAGTTCAAATAACCGTCAAATTACATGACGATTCATTCGACTTTCACGAACCTGGTATATATCATTCTACATATTGTATTTAAAGGGTGTGAAGACTCGCACACAAAGAAACATCTCATGCCGGTAATCTAACCTAGTTTCGAATGAGGTGTAACAGAAGTATTAGACACCACCATCGACCCCAGAAAATACACACACAGCTTGCTACCGTCGGTAATTAGACACTAGTGTACAGTCAATACACACAACACAGTTTGCATAGCAGCAATTAATGGACATCTCATGTCTAGATAAGAGACAACAAGGTATCACGTTTCATTACTGTCTGCATTTTGTAGCGACAAGCAGAAAACTTCACTTGCAAGCAACGGAAAGTTAACTTTTTCAGAGCGCGGCACGCGGTTTTGGGCGAGTCTTCAATGCCTTTAATTTTTCGATTGTGCCTTATATATTGATATATATATATATATAATTTTTTTTTAAATTTTTCTTTAGCAATACTCAAATCCAGATGGGGTCACCAGGGGACAAAACATCAAAATCAGATACGTTGAATGTCAAGAAAAGGAGCACCATCACACGACGAGAGATAGAGGTTACTAAAAATCTCTTTATTGTCTTCTGTGTGTTCTTCGTCTGTCTGATGCCGTATGCAGTCTGTCTGTTCTACGAGGACAGCGATCCATTTATACCATATGCTGCCGCTATACTTCTGTTTAATAGTTGTCTCAATCCGATCATCTACGCCACGAGATTTCCAAACTTCAAGAAAGTCTTCAAGCTGATTTTGAAATGCAAATGGGATAAGATACCAGAGCCGTCCGGTATACTATTGGAGATAAAACGTTTAACATAAGGGTGCACGCCATTGAAACGCAAAACCCGTGGTATCCTTTAGACCGGACGAAAGATGCATAACGCGAGAGTGCCTCGTCATTGAACTTTAGGCCTAAACCATGATCAGAAAATGATCAGAAGAGATAATTCAACATCTATATACGACCATTTAAACTGTTCCAGGACCTTCGAGCCCTTCTCCGATATGATTTAGGCGTAGTGGTACATACCATAGTTTCAGTTACTACAACTGGTTTTATGTCGTGCAACTAGTACTCGAGTTTACTGTGTTATTTTCCCCAGATCAACCATTTCACTGCTACCCCTCACAGACAATATACCATGTAATGTTTAGTATTGGCTCAAAGCCAGTATAGATCAACGACTAAGTGATATTTTACGAACAAGACTGGCTATAGAAATGTTAACAATAACTCTGCAAAATCTACCGAATGTAGTGATATTTACAACTAAGTGACATTTACGAACCAGACTGGCTAGGAATTGTTAACAATAACTACCAATGCAAAGTCGACAGAATGTACAAAGAGGAACTTGAGTTTGAAACTTATTTGACTAAACTCAATTTCCCCGACAGAGTTAACTTAAGTCAATTCCGCTGTGTAAATATATAGTAAACTCCCTATTGTACAAGGCATGTCCACAAATATTGATATTCATGAAAGATTGTGTGAGTTATGTGACCAAATTCCTTTAGGAGACGAGTTTCACTATACATTGTTTTTTATTGTCCTTATTTTCAGCCGATAGTTCTTGAGTTCTTGAAACCAAATTTTAGGAAAAGACCCAGAACCCTCTATTAAAATGAAGCATTTGTTTCAATCATCGGGTAAAAATTGTCATTGTAAATCTAAGTAAATTTTGTAGTAAAATTCTAAAAACTGTTATCTCTTTAAGGGAGTTTGTTTCTCTTAACAGTCTCTGGTGCCATATTTCAGTTTGATAATTTAACAAAGTCTCCCCACCCCCCAATCCCCCCCCCTCCCCTTTCTCTCTCCTCTCAAACTATTCAGCGCAAATCGTTGAAAGAACGTGTGTAAGTTATCTCTTTCCCTTTTCACTGCCTATGGTTATTTTGTTATTTGTCATTTAGATAATCTCTGGATTATTATTAAAAATGTACAGTGTAAATGTCTCTTATACCTCACTGAGGTGATGTGGAGAATATAAATTGAAACTGATTCCATGGAGCGAAGATCATCAAAATAGGGAATAGGTCACAATTGAAAGAGATATTAAAGGGCGCACGCTAAACCTTGCAACTACATCTCGTTACGTTTTTTTCATATATCAATTTTAAATTAAATAATAAATTGCGTTTTCATAAGTAATTACTGTTTAATGCTTTTCGAAGATAAAATATTTAGGCTATTTGTAGAAAGAAAGAAAAAAAAGAAAATATAAATTAGTGCACATATATATCTCATTCATTGTTCTTTGTAAATAATAGCTTTAAATACGGCATAAACCACACGATAAAGTAAACCACGTTAGGATGTTTAGTAATTATTTTCCATGCCTTTATCTTTCTCTCAGAAATATTATATATAATACGCATGTACAAACATTTGCATACTTATATTGTTCACCATGGTAACAGTTCTGTACAACCGCTTTTATCGATCTATATATATATATATTGATAACTACGAGTATATGTGACATTTGAAACGTATTTTTTTAAGCAATAAAATCGGTGGATTCTAATGAACTTCATGTCTGCGTGAGTATCTATTTGGGGATAAGGTGGGTTGGGGGTGCGGGGGGGGGGGTAGGAACACGTGTTGCCAATTTGGGATTTAGAAATCCACCGAATATTTATTGTACAGGGGAAGCGATTTGAAGGGTTCGTTTATCAGAGCCTTCAAAATACATATAGACGAACTTTCAGAAAAACATTTGATGTGTTTTAGTAGTGTTTATAAGTGTTTCCTGCCTACCACGTCACCGTGTCTTTTGAAAACGTGTCAATGATCTATTAACATATACATATATATATATACATTTATATATATATATATTTATATATATATATATATATATATATATATATATTTATATTTATTTATTTAAATACATTTATATATTTATATAAATGTCGACTTAAGTACATCTTGTCAAAAATGACGATTGTTTACGGGCATTGTTTAGTAGATGAACCGCAACAAGCCAGTCAAATCAAGCCCAGACGGTAACCACGCTAGAGGGATACTGAACATAATTAGAGGACTTGGACGTTATAAGCACCCCCCCCCCCTCCCTCAGCCCTCAAAGCAACATGAGGTAGGAAAGGAAGGAGTTGTGACATGTGCACGTGACCAGGTATAAACTTCCTGAGAAGATTGGGAGGACCAATAGGGGGGGGGGGGGGAACTGACGCATTTCGGCATATCAACCTTACGGCGGCGTTTCGACCAGTCATACCCAGATACCCATCATGTATTTTTTCCTTCAAATTTCTCCAAGACCAATCCGCCCATGGGAGAATCCGCCCCTGGGACAATCCGTATCTGGGACAACCCGCCCCTAGGACAACTCGAATGTAGTGGTATGGAATGTGTGTATGTGTGTGTGACCAATTTTCATTATGTGCTTCTTTAAACTTCAATAACATGTTAGTGGTGTAATATGTTAATCATCAGTTTACAATCAGTCTACCGTGCAATGGTTCAGTAACATGGACATGAGGGCCCGCTGGAGAATTAGGGGTGGGGGAGGGGTTGGCGGGTGGACGGGGTTGGCGGTGGTGTGAGGGGGGGTGGGGGATGGTAAAAGCAGAACCAAGAACTGTTCTATATCTCGCTACAAATAGCTTGAAATCTTAAAGTTTTCTTGATAAAGTCCTTTCCTTCATTGTTAGATACCTTATTGCATATGCAACCATTTAATTCGTTGGTTAGTGTACTCCGGTTATTATGCATTTAGTCATTTCGATGGTAAACCGGTGATACGTTTCATTGGTTGGATGGTTAACCGGTTCGATGGTTGACACGGATAAAGAAACACCCCATGGTCCCAGTGGATAGTTTGGATCCGGGCGTACGTTCATGATTATGTAAGATCAGCAGCGACGTAGCCAGGAATTTTAAAGGGGGAGCACATTTTGCGACTGATATGGGGGAGGGGTCTAAGGTGAGGGGGTAAAATATTTTTGAACAATTGAAGGTCCTTAGATGCGATCTGGTTCAATGTTTTGCCAGTTTCATCATTATCATATGATATCATATTATCAGCAGATTTTGTTTCCTGTTTGAATTCATAGTGCTCTTTTACAATTTTTCCAGTAGGATGATTCTTGTTTATTGTCCAATGTCTGGACTTTAATTCATTTGGCGAACTTAGCTGATGGACAATATAAACTTGATATTTTGTAAGACAGTCAGATGCGCAGTGCTGGCCTAAAACAAATATCGGTGCGTGACACTCCATCGAGTGCGGTTAGGTATAGGCAATATGTATTTTATTACGCAGTGGCCAACTGTAGGCTTGTAATAGGCTATATGCTCAATTTAGCTAATTGCATCTGCCAAACTAAGTAGGTAGCTGAATCAGTATAGGCCTGACTGTTGCTACGATGATTCTATTCGAGTTAACGGAGCTGACGAGTATTCAAGATCAAAAGAGCACTGACAAAAATACCATGCTTAAAAAAATAAAACAGTTTTTAACATTTTTTCGAAACTGAAAGGAGGTAGCAGTCGCTGCCCCTGCTCCCCCCCCCCCCCACGGCTACGTCCCTGACGACCAGGTTGATCGGATTGACCGATATACTTACATATACATTCTACAGTTTCATATTCTGAGTCAGAAAAACATCTGTGACCGAAACGAAAACCGATTGAATGATCCCCATTCAAACAATATACGGAAGTAATACAAAGGTCAAGGGTGCACACTACATTTGAAATGACCGTCTTGGCCTCAGTTCCCTATATACAGTATCTAAAAACACGTTATCAATGTTAAAGGGTATGAGTCACGTATACAATATAGGTTTCATTTCTTACTTTCTTTTTCTATCCGTATAATAACTTCCGATATGATCATTGATCGAGATATGAAACTATATATCTTTTGTTATACGATTTGTCCATAATGGCGTTCAAAGAGTCCCCCATAATAATAATAATAATAATTTCATCCAATACTATTTACATCAGGGAACTTTTAAAATCTGAAAACGAAAACCGGACTGCAGCATTTTCGTGTAAAATTTATTCATATATATTTGATTAACAATGTTTATCTCTTGGAGTGACAGCTACTATAATTGTTATCATGTTGTTTGAGAAACCGCTATTAAAGATAAATTTAGAGCTCTACTGTAAAAAACAAAACAAAGAAGATACATGGTCATGATTATGTTAATCGATTTGATGTCGTGAAGAAGGTGCATATACTCTTAAAATATCTTAACATATGTTCTATGTGGAGAAAACTGATACATATTTGCTTATAAAGTTGTTATCACGATTCGAACTGCAAGGTGATAACCATTTTGGATTTTCGGATGTCACAAACAGGAACAAATTTCCACCCAGTAAAGGAGAGAGAGAGAGTAAGACAGGGAGAAAAATTTAAGGGTAAGTACATGAACAGATAGACGTATGGGCTACATGTGATAAATAAGCGATAAAACATCTATATTAATACATTTTGATTACTAATACATGCTACAGCTAAAAAAAAAACATAGTCTGCCACATGTAAAATAATGGTTATAACATGATTTCATTGATCCCATTCGGTGACCGTGAAATTAAGATTTGTTATTCAGCTCCAGTTGGTAATCATGCAGTAAGGACATGGATTTAACCGTTATTGTTTAAGACAAGACGTAAATGTTGATTCGGTTTCAAGAATTGGCGTATTGATAAGGTTTTCTTATTCACGGCGACGGTGTTCTCAATAAATAAACACAGTATAGGTATCCAATGCAGGTACATCACTTTGATGGAGAGCTAAGCTAGGTCGGACTACGGGGACAAATTCATCACCCGGCGCCCTCTATCCCCTTTTTTTCGTGACATGTTTTCATTTTTAACTGTGTTATGACAATTAGGATATACATTGCTCTTTATCTAATATTTCCTCTGTCATTCAAACCCCGGGGCTTATACATCCACTTATCACCCCCCCCTAACCACCCCTCCCCCTCCTACCCCGTCCCACTTTTCTCTTGTCAGGCGTATCTCTTATAACAATAATTTTGTCTACAGATCTAGGTTTAAAATAAGTGCAATTTCCGCGACTACGAAACACATCGCTATAAGTACCAACAAAAGATCGAACACTTAGGGTTTTGAGTCAGTGTTAACGCATTTCAACGAGTGGCTGCTTTGTTTTAATTTACAGAAGTAGAACCAGGGAGTTAACTCAAACCAAGACAAGGACACCAGACGTTATCGGCTATATATACTATTGTTCGTCCAAAAAAAAAAAAAAAATCATGTTAATGATGTCAATGATTTCGCACCATATGGTTGCTATCGACAAAGGTGAGGAAGTCATTTGAAAGTAGTTCATAAGCCCTCGATTGGTTTGACTCGACATGGTCTGTGCATGCGCAGTACTATAATCATCTATACACGTATCCAATCGTATCTCCGTGTATTTTTCGTACGTATGTCTTCTTTTTCTTTCGTTAACTGGGTTAGGATGTGCAAAGCAGTCGATAGGCGGTGCCAGGGGTTCAATATGGCGGCGGTGAGAATGAACTAGGATTTCATGCAAATGGGGGAGGTTCGTTATTACAGTGGTTCAAAAGTTGGATAAGGGTTTGACTATCGAAGTGGTTCAAAGTGGGGGTGAGGCTGACTATTGGAGTGAGTTACAGTAGATTCGGTTTACTTGCGGAGTGGGTCGCAATGGATGAGGTTGAGTATCGGAGTGGGTTACAGTGACTGCGGATTACTAGCGGGGTAGGTCGCAGTGGATGGGGTTGACTAGCGGAGTGGTTCGCAGTTCATGAGGTTGAGTATCGGAGTGGTTTACAGTGGCTGCAGTTGACTAGCGGAATGGGTCGCAGTTCATGAGGGTGAGTATCGGAGTGGGTTACAGTGGCTGCGGTTGACTAGCGGAGTGGGTCGCAGTTCATGAGGTCGAGTATCGGAGTAGGTTACAGTGGCTGCGGTTGACTATCGAAGTGGGTCGCAGTGGATGAGGTTGAGTATCGGAGTGGGTCGCAGTGGATGAGGTTGAGTATCGGAGTAGGTCGCAGTGGCTGCGGTTGACTAGCGGAGTGGGTCGCAGTGGATGAGGTTGAATATCGGAGTGGGTTGCAGTGGCTGCGGTTGACTATCGAAGTGGGTCGCAGTGGATGAGGTTGAATATCGGAGTGGGTTACAGTGGCTGCAGTTGACTATCGGAGTGGTTTGCAGTGGATGAGGTTGAGTATCGGGGTGGGTTGAAGTGGCTGCGGTTGACTAGCAGAGTGGGTCGCAGTGGATGAGGTTGAATATCGGAGTGGGTTACAGTGGCTGCAGTTGACTATCGGAGTGGTTTGCAGTGGATGAGGTTGAGTATCGGGTTGGTGAACAGTGGCTGCGGTCGACGAGCGGAGTGGGTCGCAGTGGATGAGGTTGAGTATCGGAGTGGGTTGCAGTGGCTGTGGTTGACTAACGGAGTGGGTCGCAGTGGATGAGGTTGGATATTGGAGTGGGTTACAGTGGCTGCAGTTGACTATCAGATTTTTATTGGACCATGGGTCTGTTTTACCTCCATGATTAATAACTAGTTAAGTTATAGGCCTTTCCCACGAACGCGGGCTTGCTTCAAGCATGCATAGGCAGATAAGCCCTGCAATTTGAACCCGTGTTTCAACGAGTTAACTCCAGGCATATAGCGGCATGATTGGGAAACATTGGGAAACGTCTAAACCGGGTTCGCGGGAAATATATCGCTATTTTGTACTCAACATATTCTCAGTATCACTTTATAGACACTGTTCTTCTGTTTATAATAACGGCATAGTTTTAAGGGCGTATTCAATGTGAACAGCATAGCATCCGATTTCTGGCCATGACTGCAATTAAAACTTAACTATCGAGAAAAAAAAACAACTTATTTGAAATACCAGTTTAATGATTGCAAGTGTGGGCAAATGATTAGGCGTTAACTGTATTTGTATGAATACGTGTTCGGCGAAAACGTCCAACATGTTTCATGGTACAGACCGTGACAAAGCTAAAGAAAAAATCGCGGAAAATTCACGATTTTGCAGAGAATATAGTAACACAAATAGATTAATCCATCAGAGAATACGAGCAGCGATCGACAGCTATAGGCAGTGAGTGTTTTCGGCACGTGCATACATCATCCAAACAGCGCAAACTTACTATTTTCTACGTTTTACCAGCTTTGAGAAAGTCAATGCATTGCGCAAGAAAATCATTGATGTCTAAAAAGCAATATTTTGAGTGGTAAGACATGTCACGGGGGTAACGTAAACAAACCTTCAAGTAAAAGAAAAACGTTCATAGCAAATAAAATGGAAACCTAAATATAATAGTAGGCCTATTATTCTAGCAGATATGCCGACTTTGTGTTCTTAAAATTGTTTCAACAACTCTGGAAGAAAAATATTTGCACACTTTAC
The DNA here is from genome assembly GCF_037975245.1 of Apostichopus japonicus. Classification (NCBI taxonomy): domain Eukaryota; kingdom Metazoa; phylum Echinodermata; class Holothuroidea; order Aspidochirotida; family Stichopodidae; genus Apostichopus; species Apostichopus japonicus. The sequence continues at coordinate 24,352,981 of NC_092572.1, forward strand.
CCAAAGTAAATATTTAACCACTAACACAAATTGGTAGGGCTCGAGACATGGTGCAAAAGGTTTTGTTGCAACTCGATGTCCGCACCCATTTTATACTGTACCATTTTACTGGACATTGATGTAAAACTTTTCTTGGCAAGCTGCCAACAAGAAATTTCACTATCAGTGTATTTTGGCTAGTTTTGCGTCAAGAAAGTAATGGCGTGTAGACTAAACGTTTTACGTCATCGTGGCAAAACTGGGCTTTGCCGATTATCTGGACGTCTTCAAAACAGCAGCTGAAACATATATGTATGCGGATATATATGCGGGCAGCTACACTGTGTACTACTCAGCTATGCCTTACGTAATTCCTTCATTCTCACTGCATTTGGTCCTTTGTACACACAACCAATTATAGAAGATCGACACAGTTTATGCCTATACTGAAAGAAGCAAGCGGCGGAAATCACAACTGATAAAATCCATTGTAACTTTTACACCCCAAGGTAATTGTTTATATACATTTGTCAACGTTTACCCGGGCTAAGCTCACCACCTCTCATGAAGGGGCTTGATCAAGCTCAGCGGTCTAGTCCCGTTCCCACGCAGAAAAAGAGTGGAGCAATTTGCCCTCCCCTCGATAGGTCGATCAAGGGTGAAGCAAGCCCGCGTTCGTGGGAACGGCCTATTAGAGTGGCCAGAGGGATGGCAATATAGATTATGTCTTTGTTAGATTGAGAATATATCTCCAAGTGTTTGTCAATGTCACGTGGATTGGCTTATTCAAAGTGAGATCATTACAAAAGCTATACATCGCAAAGCCAAATACGAAGTTAACAGTTACGCAGTCAAGTCCCTCTCAGTATTTCGGAAGCCGGAGACCTTGTTATTTCCGAAAAGGTAACGCGTTAGAAAGAAGTTTAAAAGAAATCAGTTATTTATACAGATATAAACTATTGCGCATGCTCCGAGTCAGAGAGTTAATTCCCACCGATAAGCTATTGTTATTCTATCCATCCATGCATGGTTTTCATACAATAATACCATGGTCCGAAACTAGAAGTATACAGTATCAAACGTTCAGCGTTGTATTTCATTATATTATATAGGCCTATACAATTTCAACACAAAGAACTGTGTGTTTATTTAGGATGGGAATAACTTCCAGTGGCACCTTATACGATTGAATCTGTGCAGTGTACCTGAACGTACGCATGTCTAATAATAACAGAATACATTGTCTGCGTTTAGCTGATCAAATATTATTGGAATCAGGCCAAGAATTTGGCTTGTTTCTCCAAACTGTGTCTACATGATAGCTCGGGCAAACCAACATTGTCTTTGAAAAAGGCGAGGCATACCCCAAACCACCAAATTTATATCCTATGCAATAAACTGGATATGTACTTTGGACGTACACGTATATACAATTGCCTTAAATAAGTGACTACACTAATTAGTGTTCCCTATATGACAGAGGGCTGCCATTTTGAAAATGCGTGACGTCACATAACCACCTAAACCTATACGTAGGAGGTGAAATCTCTTGGTTTCGTTTTGCCTATCTTTTTCCTATCATTTCATGGTGAATGTAAGCAGTATTGTTAATATATCAATGTCAAATTTTCCGCCATGTTAAAACTTCCCGTCTAAGTCTAACAACATTTACAACAATCACGTCTAACGAAGGAAAGAACAAAACAACAACAACAAACAAGAAATGAAAAGAAAAGAAAGAATTTGGAATTTTATACTTCAATTTATAGTATCGTCGTTCTATTGGGATTATTTGGCACGAAGGTATAGGCCTGAATCTAGTCGAAATACGGAAGAGACGTAATGAGTGCCTACACACAAAACATAAATCCATGGTGTGCAGCATCGGGACTTTAATTTTATTTTATTGTTTGGACGGACGGACAATAATTGTACGGTCCAAAACCAAAACCAAAATTAGACATTGTTTAAAACTGGAATGGTTTGAGAAAGTGAACAGGGAAGGAAGCCCAGAGTCGATCACCATGAAATATCTCGGCGAAAAACTGACGACACACCTACATGTCAGCCGAATCATTCTCATGCCGCGCAGATTGAGAAAGCAACACGGAAGCTATAAGTCCCTGTATGACTTCCAGAGTGTTATGAATTCTAAAATGCACAGCCATAAAAATGGACTAGCTAGTAGTATTCCAGCTTATTGGTAGATATGGTGTTATAGTATATTGCAAAATTTTGCCAATTCTTAGTGATAGTCAGCATTTGTCAGTTGCGGAAGGGCTCAGACAAAAAAAAAAAAGAGAGTATCACCCAGTCCGGGGAATTCTTGAATCAAAACTACAGTATCAAATGTATCCCCAAAAGGAATAAGGGCGGTAGTGAAGAACTTAACACATGCATAAACATCGGCTTTGAGTACAATTTGTCCGTGGTGTGATGAATCTGGGATATAACCGTTACAGTAATTACCGACTTTGCGATCTGTGTTATAGTAATTGCAGACTTTGCATGCATATCATCAGGTCCCGCCTCACAATTTTACAAGGTCGGTATAAGAGTGAATCTATTGTTTTTCCTTTCGGATTACGGTTGATCAGTGGATCAATGGATCAATGGAGTTCCCTGTCATCTTGGCCCCAAGTGGTAATCATTAGGCAGAAGAAAGAGGAAATCATAACCAAGATGTGTCCTTTGATAACCCAAACTCGCAAACGAGTTCTGGAACCAATTTAATACCGACCAACACCTTCTTCGGCTGACCTATAGTAGCAAACTTTGAATAATAAACTGCATAACATGCCATGCCAAATATTCAGTGTATCATCAACAAAACGTTCATTGAACGTTAGAAATAAGGTTTATATTAACAAAAAATGTATCAAACCTGAACTCAACCTATCTTAGTAATTTGACACATATTTTATTGAGGGGGGGGGGCGGAGCGATGGCGGGGATGGAGTGATGGTGGGGATGGGGTGATGGTGGGGCGGGTGGGTTCTTGTTAACATGTAAAAACCTATCACACATCGCTTGTCGTTGAATTACATGAAATAAATAATCATGCACATGCATGCTTGGCAGGTATCAAAAAATATTTACGTTTTTATCATTGAAATATGAGTTCAGGCCACGTGACAGTATATTCAATGACAAACATGAGGTAAGTGACAATTTTTAAACACCAGGGTAGTAAAAAAAAGAGTTATTGGCCATAATGTACTTTATTCATTTTATGATTGTGCATCTAACCACATTATATCGGCTTTATATCATACTTTACATGTCAGAGCTAGACACTTCCATGATGTTTTTCGTCATAGAGATAGAGAGATAGACGGAGCATGGACTGCTCCGTACACAAGTACTAATGTGAAGGGCAATTAGAATGTTGCAACAATGGATAATTCCGTGAAAATGTCTTAGACAAGTGAGGCAAATGAAAAGCAAAGTTCTCTAACTATGACACTTCTACTTCTCGACATTGCGATTGCCTATACAAGTTGTGGAATGCGACAAAAAATTTTTTTTTATGGCAAATCACCATTTATGATATTTCTCCTTATTGATATATGAACTTCAAAGTTCATATGACCAATTTAAATTAGTTCGTCCATCTGGTGACCATTCTAAGCTTCCGTATGCACACTTCGGAAACAGCAGCTGGCTATGCCCCGTATACGACACGTCTGTATCACGGAAGTAAACAGTGTAAGCAACTTACCAATTCAGTATGAATAACTTTTATCATCAACACATTTTTGACAAGGCTAACTATCTCTTGCTTGAAACAGGTCTCGCAGCCTTTGGTAGACAGTTTCAGATGAAGGGTATAGTCCCAAACACCATTGCATTAGTAGGCTAAACCTGTAATGTTTTTCACTTAAAAACAGCAGGGTGCGCAGTAGCATGCACCCTGATACCTGGTTAGGGGTACGGCCTTTTACATGACCTTCTTCACAGGGAGATAAATCGTGAAGAAAATCAATAAAAAAAAACGGTAAAATACTGCATTTCTCGCAACTACCCCGTTTCGATCCACCAGAGGGCACATCACAGCATGTTACCACTATAAATCGGTATTATAGATATTATAAGGTCACAGAGGTGTCGCCCAAAACGCAGCAAATCATAATGATTGCATATTATTTGTTATCATAATAAGTTATTATTGCTTTTGCGAAAAGTCATGAAAGAACCGCGAGCGTATTTCAAACACGATGGCATGCGACATCATAATGTAAGAAAGTGTGTGTGTGTATGTTACGTATGTGATATTGTATATAAGTGTGTATGTAAGGAAGTATAAATGTATGTATGTATGATTATATACAATACATATAACATAATTCTCTCCTAGCTCAGTGACTAAACCAAAGCGCACAAGCGAATATTTACAAGATGAGCCTATTTCAATTGTTTTATCTCAAATCAAAAAAAAGAAATTCCATGAGTGGTATCTAGTATCTACACTTTACAGTATATGACTGTCACTATATGACATTGTCACAAGTTTTAGCTTGGTCGATTGATAACACGAGATAACGGAAAATGGAAGTATAGGTTATTTCGGCGCTAACCGAAAGACCTCTACCCTTCCCTTGCTCTCGTTCAGGTTATAATGATCGACCAAAACATTACGTGCCTGTGAACAGGTATCACGCATAACATACTACATTAAGAAGAACACATAAAATCAAAGAGTTCTCACAGACTAAACTTCGTAAGTTATACTGTAACATATTTAGTTCACACGGCGTTCCAAACAACATTTTTAAACTGTATTTAATTTAACTGTATGAAATTTACCTGACTGGGACATTCAGTCATCTTGTGTGTTCATTTAGAATGTCTGAGAACAATTTGGAAAAAGGTAAATACCTCCAGGAAAGCACTTTTTTAGAACGTCTAGCGATTATGGCGTGCTATATTTTGGGGCCTATACAGACTGCCTTGAAAATTATAAACGCAATATTCGATCGCACAATGAATCCGCGTTCTCGTCTGTTAAACCCAATTTTCTGTTTTTGGTCTTACATATTATTACATGTGATATATTACATATGATATATTAATATTATAATATTATTAATATTAATTATTAATTATTATTATTATAATTAATATTATATTAATAATTAATACTATATCATTATATATTATATTATTATATATTATATTATTATATATTATATTATTATTATATGTATATAACATAATATCTATATATTATTATGTCATCATCCTATATCCAGCATAATTTCGCTTCGTTTCGTTTAATGGTGTTTAACAACACGTGTTACATTAATTAACACACAACCTAAATATAAAATGAATATACTTGTACAAACATATAGTGTTTAAGGGAATGAACTAAAAACAAATAATCATAATTGAGAGCTTGTCAAGAGCAGTTACTCCCTGCAAAAAAAGAAGCACAAATATAAGAAAATCAATTAGACATTAGTCCTTTTTACAACTTGATGATCTTGATTTTATTAATAGCACACTATTAATCTGACAAAATTCCGGGAACCAAACCAAGAAAACAAGAATAACGAAACAAAGACCAGGATGTTGGTTTTTTTTTTAACTAACTAGATAACAGGTATACACACGGGTGAGTCACTCTGACTTCATCGTTGTATTTGCAAACAATAATTGAAATACACTGGTTTTTATCGAACCGATTATTACAAACCATGACTAGATCGTGACTGCTAGCCGCGGCCCATTCTGCTACAATAGCAGTATCATAACAGCTGAATGACCAATACAATGGCTACTAAGTTAAGAAAAAGTCGCCCAGGCAAGAACCTGGGCACGAACACCAAACTACCGAACAATACAATGGCTATGCGTGCATGTTTGACGGTGATATAGACTGTATGCCACACTATGGGTAAGTTATACGGTTGGTAACTTCTTTGAAAGAGAGTTGCGGTGCTGTTACTCACAATAGCGTGCTTTGCGGTCTTGTTAAGTCTTTATCTGTATTAACGTACACTTCATAAGTTGCCTTGAGTTCTCTCGCCTCTGGTAAACAATTCGCCATACATATAGTAGTACACGGAAGGTGTCTTCAATACGAGTTGCTTAGGGTTTTCCGTGTTCCTGGTTTAAAGGTAAGTTGTCGCCATTGTTATAGTGGCTATGTAAAGGGATTTTTGTTAAGCATTTTTCTATTTTTGGTTCTTCTTAAAAACAAGGGGAGGGGGAACTACGTAGTGCATTGTTTATTACCGCACGTCATGTGCTTAATTAACTCGCACTGAATTATTCAACCATGGTAAAGTTACTCTTAGCGGAATTGATTTCTTCTTTCAAGATACTACCTAATTGACCGGTTAATCTGTGTGTCTATCTTGTTAATGACTGTGACAATAGGTATTTTTTACAAACAATAATAATAATTAGTAAAACACATCCACTCAGAATAGCGCTCAACGCGACAAGCCAAAGCAACCAATGTATAATGTAGGCTATTACGATATGTCATCAAAAGCATTAGCCGTTAAAACATATTGTTTTTTATTGTCTTCGTTTCACTGGTCTCTTACTCCTATAATGATCTTATACTGAAAACTCCCTAAATTCATATCTAATCATAGCACTATACCAGTTATTACCAACACACAACCCCAAAGTATATATAATCACTGCAGGTGGTGATATAGTATAGGGCTGGATATGTTATACCTTGCTTAGAAATTAAAACACCGTTAACAGGGTATAGTTACCTATAACAGTATATGATAAAGTCGACGCTCTCCTTTCTTGTTCACTTTTTATAGCAGGCTATATATGCCAAACGTATAGGCATGTCTGAATTTATGTGTAACCAGGGCTCCATAACAACTCCCTGGTGTAACCTATACCTACGTGGGTCGCCATTCGATTCTTTTCAGGCTACAGTTTAACTAAGTGCTTGCGTTTGAAGGTAGAAGACACCCCACCCACCCCTCCGAGAAAAAAAGGTTATCTGTTGACATTTTGTGTTTATATGTTGTAGCGCTTCAATCCATGTATACCTATCAGAGACCGTTAGACTACCCAGTTGGAGCGGAGCCAGGATTATATGAAAGAGGGAGTACTGCGACCCTGGGGTCGTAGGAAGGGGTGGGGAGGGGGGTAATACAAAACCTTAGACGTCAAATGATTCAAATTCTGACTAGTAGGTATATATCCGAACTACCAGTGAAGTGTTGTGGCGGAGTACACAAACAGTGGAATCCAACACTTTTCAAATGGACCGGGGGGGGGGGGGGTGATTATTGAATAAAAATTAAACTTGATTAAATAAAGCTAATAATGCCTTAAAGTTATGATGAATTTTTATTTCCTTTTTAGGGTCGAAGAGCATCCAAAAACTATTTCAAGTAAAATGCTATAAAAGTTTTTGTTTTTGTCTGATGTATTTATAGGAACTTTATAACTGCACTTTTCTGATACTTTTATTACTTATCGTCAAGAAGCACCATGGAAGGTCACCACCAGTGGTGGGCATGTTGCGTGGGCTATTGCAGTGATGTATATATTTAACTAATTCATACGGTGTTATAGGTATCCATCCAAAATTATTGTCATAACAATGATGGACGTGTTAACATGTACAGGTACCCTGATTAAATTATTTTGACTATAGGTTCTTCGGGTAAAGCCGGGTCACCCCCTCCCTCTGTTGTCCGCACGGCACCTTGGTTCTTCCCCGTCCCCTGTATCAATCTTTCTGACAAGCACGAACACAGTAGTTTGATGATGTCTTGTCTGGAAGTAGTGTTCACAGAGTACGTTTGAGTTTGGGTCCCCAGGCTGTCTTCTGAGTTGGCCCTCCACCCCGGGGGGGGGGTGACCCACGATCTAATCGGGTGTCTATAAGACACATGCCTAACCTGTCTATTGGATAATACGGCACCCGTCCCTGAGTTCGGTGTAAGCTTTGGTTGGGATGAGTGAGATACTAAATTCGACCACGTTTGATCATCTTTTGCCGACTTTTTGTAATCAGTTTATAAAGCCAATACTATATAGAGTTGTTAACCTCACGTAACACCACAAGTATAGCCTATACTGTAAGGGATTTCTGAATGAAGATTCGTTTCCCAACATTTCGTCACCGGGAGACTTGTTCATACTAAAGTAAAGGAATTTCCCGAAATTGCAACCGAGATGACGATGTATAATAAACATATCGGTGTAAAAAGTCGAAGATAAATAACCTCACCAGAAGAAAATAAAGGCGTAGTGCAAAATCAAGTTTGCAACTACTCTTTAGTGACAACAACATTTTTTGTCACAATATACAGCCCCCGCCCCCCCCCCCCCACTGGTATGGAATAGTCGAAAGAAATTGTTAGGAAAATCAACGAATTTGTTTTTCTTTCAGTAGTGTACGATAGCCTATACTCTCGGATGCTTCATATTGTGAATAGTCAAGTATATAATCCCATTTCCGCAAGCTTTGATAAACCGATAGAGAATACAATTTCCTGTCATATAGAGTAAAAGTGAACCTTACCTGAGGTCTGTATATATTACAACTCCGTACCGAGCACTACCTAGACTGTACGAAAGTGGCATTAACGTTATCAGGTACCAGGTATAGGCCCTATAAATTAGCTATATAGGAACTAATTGGATAAGCTCCTAGTCCTATCATCGTCCAGCACCACACCAGCCTGTAAAGCCACCCACCACACATCGCCGCCCTTAAAAACATCCTCCCGTCCTACCACCATTCCAGCCACGTTTCTCTCCGACCCGGCCCACAAAGTTCATATTCACAAAATGTCTATTTTATTTTGCTTCAGTTCTCTCAAACCACAGAGTCTTATTTTTACTGAACCAGGGGCTTACGCCCCTGGCTCGCCGATGCGCCTTACGACGGGAACAGCTATATACATGAGGCAAATCTTATTGTATCGTATCGTTTTGGATAAGCTTGTTACTTCCATAAAAGCGCACACATACACACGTAGACCATTATACACACACGAACAGTACTATAATTGATTAAACACCTAGCCTGCTCATGTCGATAAACTTTTAACTTTCGTTTTGCGGAAACCCTCCCAACACTTCATCCAAGCACAAATAAAATGCTCAAGATATACAAAGCATCGAAACTGGGAAATTGCTGAGGTTGAGATAAATGTGTTATATATATTATCTTTCCTGATTTTACAAATTTATAAAGCGCACACATACACACACAGACCATCATATACACACGCACAGCACTGTAATTGATTAAACACGTAGCCTGCTCATGTCGATAAACTTTTAATTTTCATTTTGCGGAAACCCTCCAAACATTTCATCCAAGCACAAATAATATGCTAAATATACAGAGCATCGAAACTAGGAAATTGCTGAAGTTTAGATAAATGTGTTATATATGATCTTTCTTCCTGATATTACAATTTTATCAACGACTATTTACTAGGATATATTAGCATGCAATTTAATTCAAGAGTTTACTTCCTCTATAGCAGGATATTCCATATAGCTGGTAAACTATTCCACTTTCGGTTATGCAGATAGTGACAATAGTAACCACATCTGTGCCATTGTCTAGAAATTCTTTACATCCAACGATGGTTCCCGTTTCGCAAAAACCCCGAACATGCATCCCTTGAAATAAAAAAAAAATAAAAAAAACACTTGTTGCGTTATTCATGAAAACGTACAGCATCAACCTGTTTAAGTGTACACTCATATTATTGGAAGTATGCACTCCTAATATTGGAAGTATACACTCTTAATAATGGAAGTATACACTCTTAGTATGGGGAGTGTACACTCTTATTAATGGAAGTAAACACTCTTATTATTTGGAGTGTACACTCTTATTATTGGGAGTATACACTCTTATTATTGGGAGTGTATACTCTTATTATTGGGAGTGTACACTCTTATTATTGGAATTGTACACTCTTATTATTGGGAGTATACACTCTTAATAATGGAAGTATACACTCTTATTATGTGGAGTGTACACTCTTATTGATGGAAGTACCCACTCTTATTATTGGGAGTGTACACTCTTATTATTGGGAGTGTACACTCTTATTATTGGGGGTGTACACTCTTATTATTGGGAGTGTACACTCTTATTATTGGGGGTGTACACTCTTATTATTGGGAGTGTACATTCTTATTATTAGTTCCGCATTCGGACATCTTTCTAATGACGTTAACTCACTACACACTGTTGTTTATCTCATAAACTTGTACTTTTTAGCGAATACTTATCAAATAAGAGTGTTCAAAATTGTGAACACTCCCATAGCACTTTTGAATTCGAACATCTTTCTTTGTAATAAACTCACCAAACACTGTTGTTCAGTTCGTGCTATTCGTTACCAGCTTTGTTTAACATCTTCTTTAACTGTATACTATTAATAGTCTATTTGCATTGGAAAAACCTTGAACCTTCCATGTTATATTAACACAGTAAACAATGCGGTTAAGCTTGTGATATTCTATTTGTGATAAGTTATCAAGCAGCCTGCTTAATAGGTACAGTTATCACTTGTTTGGGTTTTTGAACAACCCTTCCATGTTATAAACTCACTAAACACTGATGTTTATAATACAGACTTGTATTCTTCATAGCAGCTTATCATCCATTCTATTCAGCCTACAAAGTTTGTATTTGGAAAACCTTCCATGTCGTAAAAGAGCATTTTTGTCATCTTATAAACCGCTTTTTTTTAGGTTTAAGTTATCACGTTGGATTGTATTGAAACGTGTGTTTTTCAATTTTCACAACTTCCAGAGGTTACAAAATTAAGCAACCTTACAAATTTGACACCATGACAATGTAGAGTATCTTTTACTTTATCTGTATTCTACCATGATCTCTCTTACGGAAGTTTATTTGGAAGTTCGTTGCACTTAAAACGGCAACTCAAAAAGTAAAAAAAATGAAACTTAAATTTGTCGAGGTGGATGATTTATAGTCAGAAACATAATTGATATCCTAACCCACAAAAGTGACTAAACCTACGCTTCTAAAATATGCATGCCTAGTCGGTTGGATGCAAATTAACCTTTCAAAGTCAAATGAGTTATATTTCTTAGAAGTGAAACTGATAGGTTTTCAATTGTCTTTCAATCAAACACTAGTTTAAATTTCAAATAGCAAAGCTGGCTATGAGCAGATGCCCAATCTAAAAGTGTAATTAATACGTAAGTGTTTCCATAGCAACCGTTTTTCTTAATAAGGCACCAAGAGTCATTCAAATTGAAGTGCAATAGAAAAGGAGGCAGAATTTGGGCATATTTAAAAAAAAGCAGATATGTGCAATTGTTGTGTTTATGAGAGAATTCGTAAAGTGCCTAAATAAGTCACCGGGCATGTTTCATGGATAATTGTAATTTTGGGGGATCAATTGGAATTTTGTTCATTCATGTGATATACTTTCTACTGTCTACATATATAATCAATATACGAAAAGTGTATGAACCCGTCCGTGGACTGGTTATTCAATCGGTAGCATAGCCATCTTTCGGGGGCAGGGATATTACGGTGGCAGCCAATGTTACACTTATCTTAAACAGAAAACATATTGTACACTGCTCGTTAAAAAAAAAAAAACATATCTTAATATCTCTTGTTCCTGACTCGATTGATATAGTTGATTGAATGAAACATTATTTTTACTGGCTAAACCTTCTCTCTAGAAGAGTGGAAACATAGTAGGTAATCTATTAGTGTTGCTGCGCCAGCTGCCCTTTCAAAAACGTTTACCTACCTTCCTCTTGTTATATTTTTGTTAATTTATCACTGAAATGCCTATAAATTTGGAAATTATGTTAGGACTGTTAATGTTCGTTGTAATTGTTTTTCATTGGTACAAAAGACAGTGAGAGAGAGAGAGAGAGAGAGAGGTGGAGAGAGAGAAATCCAGTTGCAATTCGCTTGTACCGCCGCATTGTGGCAGCGTCCCATAATAGATGTGCGCCATGTAGGCGCACAATTAGTTGCGCGCGTTTGTAGTTCCCTCGGAATGATTATTACCAGTGACCAGGAATTTCCTCTTCTTAAGTCGACATCATTGGAAAGTCCCCTTGAATTGATACAAGATCGCGAACCCTTCAAATCCAACTTTACCTTTTGTCCCCCCCCCTCCCCCCCCCCTCTGTAAAACCACAAACCTTACAAGAAATTTCCCGGTGATTTCCCTCCCGTCTTCATATTTTGTAACCATTTCTCGAGATCCGCTTTTTCTTTTGTTTGTATACGATATAATGACCGAAAATTTGGTATCAATAGAAATACAGTGGTTCTTTCCACGACGTGACAAAAAAAAAAAGTAAAAAAAAAAAAAAAAAATTCGTGACGGGCGGCATACAAATGATACTATTCACAACTCAGCTTTGAATAGCCTTTCGTTGTCCTTCATATACGCAACTAAAACTGTTGTGTTGCGGTAAAAAAGTTAAAACTTTAAATTCAATATGCACACGTTGATGGGGGTTTTCTCTGGGGTGGGGGGAGTGGTGGGAGGGTAGGGGGTGTGACAGCAAGTGCACCTTAAATGTGCCTCTTTTTATAACCATCATTTTGTTTATGTTAAGTATACCCTTTCCATATTGGCAATGATACTGCGCCATCAAACTTCAAATCTCTAATTTGAAAGACCCCCAACCCCTCACATCGCCAGACTTAATTTAAAAAAAAAATCCTATAGTATATATTGTACAAGAATCAATGGGGATAACACTGCAGCGCAAAACAATGCCAATGCAAGCTGTGTGAGTTAAATCAGTCCGTCGAATCAATATGATATGTCATTGTTTCCCATACACCATTATTAAATTAATTCCAAGTTAACGCAGAATTTATAGCGTATTAATGTACATGAGCACTCGATTGCTAATTTACAGTAAGTCACAAAACACCGTATTACTGGTATACTAATTCCTGGCATACCCTTTCCTTGTATAGTTATGGCTATACCAGTTATGTACTGCCATATAAGGTTGGAGGGGATTTATTGCTGATATATCATATACCCAAAAGCCATCACTTGCGGGTAGGTATACCTTCGTTACCAAGAAATAACCGACTTCAAAAGTACATTCCAGTCTAGTCAGTCTGGTGTGATTGATCTTTTCGTCGATGGAAGAGAAACGCAATTATAAGGCTTAGCATCTTGGTTAATTTAAGTTCGGTCCTTTCGATATAATCGGTGAACATTGTTACATGCAAGTGTATACAGACGACCTTAAAGGCATTGAAGACTCGCCCCAAACCGTGTGCGGCCATCTGAAAAAAGTTAACTTTCTGTTGCTTGCAAGTGACGTTTTGTTTGTGTCGCTACAAAATGCAGAGAGTAATGAAACGCGATACCTTGTTAACTTTAGCTGGACCTGAGATGTCCATCGCTGTATCGTTTATACACTGTGCTGTGGTTATTGACCGTAGCTGCATGTACTGATTGTACACTAGTGTCTAATTACCGACGGTAGCAAGCTGTGTGTCTATTTTCTGGGATCGATGGTGGTGTCTAACACTTCTATTACACCTCATTCTAAACTAGGTCAGATTACCGGCATTAGACATTTCTTTTTTTGCGCGCGAGTCTTCACAAACGGGTGCCATGCACTTGTACAGTACTTTGGTCGTTCTCAATCTGTCATATATACTCGCACATGCGCAGTCATAAATCTGTCGTTTTAACTCAACCTTGACAACCGTTTGGGACTTAACTTGGTGTAAACGTAGGCCTAAAAGCTGGATTGTACGTTCGGCCTGTACATGAACAACATATAGACCCCGGTCATAGCCAGGTCGGACCGGGGAATAATAAGAGTAACGGGCCCCATACTTGGTAGTACTTATTTTTCCATAATTTATCATAACGAAAATGAGAAAGAATTTTTTTATTCTCATCTCTCAAAGGTTTTTCTGATAATTGACCCCGTGCCCCGGAAGTGTAGCTCCAGCTAACCCCGACATCCAGCCAGGCTTTTGCTACCTGTATAGTCTGTTACCTATATATGCATACATAGTTGAGGAAATAGAGAGAACAGTTATTTTGGTACTGAAAGACAGTTGTGTCGAGTTAAAAAAAAAAGTTTACTTCAATCACTCTATATGGAAGTATCAACGTGGGGGGCGTGGAAGTTCAAGATTTGTAAAGAATAAAAAATTAAAGAAAAAACACGATAAATAGGTTGCATCTAAAGTTACTGGTGTGGACAGTCCCGTAAATAAAGATGATGAACATTGATGCTGTGTTGTGCAACAAACTAGTCAAAATTGAAGGGAAAATCCAGTTCCACGAATGACTCAGCCTTTGTATTACTCATGCCAGTTTGCTTGAACACTTTCTTTAACTTCTTTTACAGATACCAGTGGCTGATGAAAAGCTACCTATTCCGCCGAATGTTTTTCCTTAGCGCATGGGTCGTCAACAAGCAGTCGTTGATGTGACCGTCTTCCTGATGAAAGTACTTCAGAGGATTTCGTGAGCAAACAGATCGTTTTCTATTTGGACCTACACTTCCGATTTGGTAAACTCTTATTGCAGTGCTTCCATTTGCTTGTCCTTGTTCTGTACAGTAACTGGAGTTATTGGAAGCCTTCGGTATATGTACGTCAGAGCCTATTATAGAAACATTGCATTGAACACAAAGTTCCGGGTCTTTTGTTGTTAAGAGTGCAGCCTTGGTGTGTATATAGTATGATTGTTTACTACGCCCACCAAACTCAATAGATATCATATTGAAAAGATTTCTTATGACAATACACTTGGAACGCCCGCAATACCATATATACATATATATATAGATAGTTGTTGAAGTGCTCAATCTGTTGTATTCTGATTAACACAGCAGAAGAAGAGGAAGAAGACGACAGAGCCGTAGCCTGTTTAATGAGCTATTCCTAGTGCCGTTGTTGCCTGGGTTTTACGGAAAATGATTGAAATTTCGGATACGGACATGGCCGAAGGTACGGATATGGCCGAAGGTACGAACATCACTGACGGCCCCGGCGGTTTTGAATTCAATAGTTATCCACAGAGGGTGCTCGTAGCCGGCATATTACTAATTGTATTCATAACTGGGACCATAGGTAATTCACTCACCATACTGGCCGTTTTGTTGACCAGGAAACTGCAAAACGCCACCAATACATTCGTGATCAACTTAGCGGTGTCTGATTTACTGGCATGTTTATTCATACCGTGGAGCTTTGCGGGTCTGTTGAACCGTCGCGAATGGCCAGAAAACCTAGCGTTCGCCTGCTCCGTAGCTGGTGGGGTACTGACAGTTTCTGTAGGTTGCAGCTTCTATACGCTGGCCTCTATCGCGTTGAACCGACTCGTGTTGATCACGTGTTCTAAACATACATATCACACGGTCTTTAGTGCACCTGCTTTGATACTATGGGTCTTGGTCATATGGGCGATACCATTCTGCGTCGTTATTTTACCGCCTATATTTGGCATCGGGGCTCTGGGATATAACCCGAAATATAAAACTTGTAGCGATATCAGTGTTGGTTACCATGACAACGCGTCTCAGAGTTACGACTATATCCAAGCCGCTGGGGTTTTCCCCGTGCCACTGATAGTATTATTGGTATCATATTGTAAGATACTTCACTACGTTTGGTCGCATTCAAGGAAGTTTGTTACGAGAGAAGTACCAATGTCGCATGGTGTAGAGAAGCATATCCCTATGGGAGAGACAACTGTGACGTCATCCTCGATAGACAGTGAAGTACCAGTGTAAGTAGGACAATCCATGCCTTGATTACTAATAATTGATAGACAGTTCAAGTTTAATCTTTCAATCGATTTCTGCTTTCCTTCCCTATACGTACCATTTTTTTTTTGTGGGGGGGGGGGATATACTGAAACAGAAAAAGCAAAATTAGAATCAGGTGTTTCGTCAAATTTCTGCCTCACTAATAGTCCGCATCACAATGTACAAACACCCACAACCACATCATGGTTATGGTGTTACCTTAATATTGCATTGAAGTATAAAAAGGAAAGATTGGAATCCTATCCTATCGAACCTAAACACAAGAGAGTGCAAAATAAAGGCGGTACTGTAGCATTGCGTTGTCAGTTTGCAACTATGACGTCACATGTGTCTGCGATAGGTTCACAAGTTAGTACAGAACTGTGGGCAGTTTCAGAAGTACATATCTCCAAGGCCGAACTAACGAATTGAAAAGTACATTTCAACAGGTTGCTAACAGCATACGTTAAAAAAGTATAAGTCAAAACTAGATTATCCCTGGAATATCCCTTTCAAAGATTCAGTCTGATATAGATATTGGCCACTCATGGTTCAATTTCAACATGTATTTCACTACATCATTTTTTTTGTAGATTTTTTAAAATAATTTATGATATATTTTGTTGATGTATAGAATGACCGATTAGAGTACTAACTGATTGACTAACTCAATGATTTGTGTGTGTGTTTATGTACTTTATGTTGTGTGTTTGGACCCCTGTAGCAAAACTCCACTAATTTAATAGCTATGTATAATATCGTTTCCATGAGATGTGGAACCGTCAATCTGTTCAGTATTAATCACAATGCTTCATTATTGTTTTTTTTTTAACCCATTTATCCTTTTCTCTTTCTTTCAGAAAGCCTTCACGGCCTGCACGAGTCTCGGTGAATATGAGTGTAGAATCTCTGAATAAACTAGCCGATTCTTCACCAGGGGGAACTACTCTAAAACGCATTACGCGTATGTCCCGACGGGAGATGCAAGTCACTAAAAATCTGTTCATTCTATTCTGTGCCTTTATGCTCTGTCTTTTACCATACGTAATCTGTTTGGTTATTGACGATACCGATCCGGCGACTCCGTATGCTGTCGGAATATTGCTTGTAAACAGCTGTTTAAATCCCATTATTTACGCTGTCAGATTCCCAAATTTCAAGATGGTATTTAAAAGTATCTTAAAATGCCAATGGTACTCTATTCCAGAGCCATCGTGGCTATTAAGGAAACTTAAATGTGGTCAGTGCGGTTGTTGCTCACCTCAGTACAAATAAATTAATCACGTATAATGCGCAGATGGGGGAGGGGTTGGTGTTGGGGGTTGGGGGTTGGGGGGTTGGGGGGTTGGGAGAGAAGAAGAGAAGGGGAGACGGCAATAACTTCGTGTCACTACACGTTGATGGAATCTGAAATAACGAACGAAAACCTAATGTTAATCAATAATTTAATAACTTAAATAATTTTGTTACCTAGGTGTTCGCGATGCGGGTGGAAGGGAGGAGCAGGGAAAAGGGGGGGGGGATAAGAGCGCGTGCGCAGTGACGGAGGTGTTGGTGGGCGAGATACGAGCAACTTCACGGAAAGGGGAAAAACGGAGGAAGCGTTTAGCGGGAAAATGTTAAAACTGTTAAACTAGACTGATACATGGTAAAAGTAAACTAAAGACGTTCTGATGAATTGATTACGTCATACTTCATGATTACGTCATAATTTTTTTTTTATAATTCTAATTCTATACAGAGTAAGAAGTCATTCTAAAAAAAGAAGGTACTGGGGGAGGCAGACGCCATTGTCTTTGTTTCATATTTAATTTCCGCATATTCAGAAATATTCCCCCGATACACCGATGTATCAATGTATCGATGAATGGATATGTCGATGTATCGGAATAACTTGAGCGTTACGATGAATACGATGCGAGTTAGGTCTTATCAAAGAATTTTGAACTGTTAACTTAAAATATCACTTTTTTTGCATTTTTTACCTTTTGTACACAGACAGACAGATACACCTACTATCCTGTTTTCACTATATCTGGGAATTTTTAGACATGTCTTATAAATCCATGAAATTAGTAAAGTACCAGCAATATATATATGCCACTTTTGACATAGAGCAAAACTTGGCTGACTTTAAATATTAATCGCACATTATTCTAAAACAGAAGACAAAACAGAAGCAATATCTAATATCCTGTGAACTACACAGAAAAGAATTACATACATATTGCGTAACAGCCGATATTTGTAGTGTGTAAGTTTGACATTTGTATGAACCTTTTTGTAACATGTAAATATATGGCAATTACATGAAATATGATTTTCCATGTAATTGTTGAAAAAATACGTTTAATGAAATATGTAATTATATGTAGTTATTATACAAGTATATAGCGGTATATGAAAATTACATGAAATATAATGATATGCTTTTACATGTAATGGTTGTAAATATCATGAAATGTGTAATAATCTGCACAGTTAACAGCGAACATTCTCAGTTTATATATATATATATATATATATATATATATATATATATATATATATATATATATATATTGTACGGTATTTGGTATTACTTATGACGGGCTTTTTTGTTCTTGGCAGGCTAAGAAATTATAGGCAAGAAATGTTTCCAAACGAATATATGTTTGCAGTGTGTAAGACGTACAGTGTGTTTGACCTACAGTGCTTAACACCTACCGTGCTTAAGACATGCATTGCGTAAGACCTAAAGTGCTTCAGGCCTATACTGCGTAAGACCTACAGTGCGAAAGACCTATTGTACGTAAACCTACAGTGCGTAAGACCTGCAGTGCTTAACACATACAGTGCTTAAGACGTACAGTGCGAAAGACCTACAGTGCTTCAGGCCTATAGTGCTTTAGACCAGTGCGTAAGACCTGCAGTGCTTAACACCTATAGGGCTTTAGACCTACAGTGCTTAAGACCTACAGTGCGTAAGACCCACAGTGCGTTAGATCTACAGTGCGTTAGACCTACAGTGCGTTAGACCTACAGTGCGTAACACCTACAGTGCTTTATACCTACAGTGCTTAGCACTTACAGTGCGCCAGACATACAGTGTGTCAGACATACAGTGCGTAAGACCTACATTGCTTTAGACTTACAGTGCGTAAGACCCACAGTGCGTTAGACCTACAGTGCGTTAGACCTACAGTGCGTTAGACCTACAGTGCGTTAGACCTACAGTGCGTAAGATCTGTAGTGCTTTAGACCTACAGTACATAAGACCTACCTTGCTTTAGACCTACAGTGCGTTAGACCTACAGTACGAAAGACCTGCGGTGCGTTAGACCTACAGTGCTTAAGACCTACAATGCTTAGAACATACAGTGCGTTAGACATAAATTGCGTTAGACCTACAGTACGTTAGACCTACAGTGCGTTAGACCTACAGTGCGTAATACCTGTAGTGCTTTAGACCTACAGTGCGTAAGACCTACAGTGCTTTATACCTACAGTGCTTAGCACTTACAGTGCGCCAGACATACAGTGTGTCACACATACAGTGCGTAAGACCTACATTGCTTTAGACCTACAGTGCGTTAGACCCACAGTGCGTTAGACCTACAGTGCGTAAGACCTGTAGTGCTTTAGACCTACAGTGCGTTAGAACTTCAGTGCGAAATACCTGCGGTGCGTTAGACCTACAGTGCTTAAGACCTGCAGTGCTTAACACATACAGTGCTTAGAACATACAGTGTGTTAGACCATCATTTGGTGAAACATTAAAGATGATAGCAAAAACATGATTAATTGATAAATTGCGTCTTTTCGTTTAAGGTGATCTGTCTTCCACACGTTGTAGCAGATTATATAGTCAGAGAAGTTAAGTATATCCACCATATAGAAAGTCCCCACCCTACCCCCTCCACACCCACCCCACCACCAATTTGTCTAATTATTCACATTGGTCCTAGTAAATTGTCGCAATATGTTTTGAATAAGGAACGCCCAAGATAATTATATTTACAAGACGGAGGTATAGTTACACATATTTAAACTAATCCATCCCTCTTCTGCGATCAATAGTAAACGCATTGCTGAAAAGGAAAGTTTTAAAGTGTTTACTATACCAGATATATTACGCCGATCGCCACATCCGAGTATGGTGTTAGATAGCGCCCTCCACCAGCATCACCGAATCGCAACCATACATTACACCTTCCCCTACCCTGTATTGGTTCCTACTCCATGTTTTCTTACACTGATCCCAAGATCGTGTAGGATTTTTCTTTCATGTTACATCTTACTTTGAATGTTGCCTCGTCCTGCGTTATCACGTGTGAACGGGTAAAGGGGTGACATAAGCACAGTATTAGATACAACGCATGGCCACAGACCCCACTACCCACCCTACACTACTACATAACCTACACTGCTACCTACAGTACTCTTCACTACTACCTACCCTACACTACTACATACCCTACACTACTACCTACCCTGCTACCTACCATACATTAGTAAATAACCTAAACTACTACCTACCCTACACTACAACATACCCTACACTAATGCCTACCTTACTCTACTAAATACCTTACACTAATACCTACACTAATACATACCCTACACTACTACCTACCCTTCACTGCTACCTACCCTTCACTGCTACCTACACTACTACATACCCTACACTACTACCTACCCTTCACTGCTACCTACACTACTACCTACCCGACTTTCTACCCTACACATCCCTTTCCTACTCCATTCAAAATAGAAATTATAGCATTCAACGAAACTTTGTTTTTTTAATTATATCAAAATGATTTTGTGGGTTTGACCCATCAAATAGAGACAATCAAGACATGGGTCTGAAAATCTAAAGAGAATGACATCAACCACCTTTGACCCATCCAATAGAGACAATCAAGACATGGGCCTGAAAATCTAAAGAGAGTGACATCAACCACCAATAGGATGCACCATGGTTTACCGGGTATTGCGTCGGATATGCAGTTAGTCCAATGGCCAAAACGTACAAATCACCGCATATCGTCGATATTATAGGTTTGCTGGAAATATAAGTGTGTGATACGGGTTGGTGTTTATATATCGCCCAACCTGGCCCCTGACTGAACCAAAGCGTACATCAGCAGTAGCCGCCTGAATAGCACTTATCATGCGGTATAGGTCGTTGATAGAGTGCGAAAGAAACCAGGTTTGATCCCGATCGTTGGAATGACTCGAATTGAAGTTTTAAAGAGAGAGTAGTACAAGAAATAAAACTTACCTGTTATTTCAATAACACACAAATTCGAGCCCAGAATATTGGTGACTCTGCATGTGTAGTTACGGTAATCTCTTCCCGGATCGAGGTTGTTGATGTATAAGCTGAAGGTGTAATGGTGTGAAAGGACAAAGAAATATCAATCAATGTCTTAACTTGGCTCATTAAAAGTGGGTCTATAACTGCTATGATCATCGTCATCGTCATCATCATCGTCACAGTCATTCATCGTCGCCAACGGCATCGTCAACACCATCGTCATATCTTGATCGTCACGATCATTTTCATAGTCAGTGTGCTCGTCTTAATCGTCGCCTCGTCGTCGTCATCGTCACCGTCATCGTCACAGTCGCCTCCATCGCCAACATAATCATTCTCCTTCATTCTCATCACTGCGGTGGTCATTTCAATTATCCTAATTCATGTCGTCACCATTGTACTCACTTCCGTCGTCTTTCATTGCGACCGTCTTTTTCATGGTCGTCATCATTAAGGTCATGGGAAATGGCCGTCGTTAAGATCGCCGTCAACGACGACATTCTCCTTCACTTTCAGTCTTAGCAGTTATCATTAAAATAATCATTAAAGACGTCATCGTCGTCGTGACCATCACCATCATCGTCACCATCACAACCACCATCTTAACCACTATCACCACCACCACCCTTACCTTCACCCTCATCCTCACCTTCACCCTCACCCACACCCTCACCCTCACCTTCACCCTCACCCTCACCACCACAACCACCACCGTCACAATCACTTTCGCTATTGTTTGGTACGTCTTTCACCGTCATATGGTCCTGTCGTCATTTCGTCTTCGTCGTAGAGGTCATCATAGAGGCCATCCTAATAGCTTGTAGCCTTACCTTGGTCGGGATGAAATTTGCGAATTGGTCCCAACTTTGAAATTGTCGTGCACGTCACTAGTCATCGTCATAGTCAACACATCGTTATCGTCAAGCTTTCATAGAACAGTTAAAGTTACACTTTCCAAATATCAT